>NC_080581.1:81480181-81782685 GCF_029962835.1 Magnolia sinica
GTAATGTGTAACAGTTGTCTGTGTTACCTTTACATAATGGTCTTTATGACCCCATAACGGTTGTTACGACACATCATGGTCATAGCGGTCGTTGCGCCCACGTATTGGCGGTTACGGCCAATACCCGTATCAGTAACGGTGGTGATCATAACCGCTACTGTTACCGAGACAAAATACCTTACTCCCCATAGATAAGGAAACTGTCCATCGTTCTAAGGATCGCATGGTTTTTGGTTATCTAATCATGTGAATAGTCAACCACTTCACAGAAGGTCAATTAGTTTGCATGAGCTAATAAATTCTTTGAAATCCCTTGATCTGGTGAGCTTGCTTGAGCGTCCGAGCTTTTTTGAGCTTGAATCTAATCACATTGAAGTTGCCCCCAATACACCATGGGCCTTCCAAACCTGCTGTTGATTGACTTTTCCTCACTTCAAAAGTCGGCCTTCAAACTTCTCTAATAGGCCCTTGTACATCTGATACCACCTAGACTCTCGTGTCCATAGTCCGTGATGGGAGCCATTTAGAGAATTATTGGTGGGTTTTGAATTTCTAAAGTAAGTGGGGTCTGGGTTTTGAAGGTATTTGGTGATCATTGGTGAGTTTTGATTTTTGGACGAAATGGGTTTTCTGTTCGAAAGGTTTTTGCAGATTATTGGTGGGTTTTGATATTTAGGGGAAATGAATTTGGATTTTAGAGATTATTGGTGGCTTGGACTTTTGGAGGAATCAAGATTTGGGTTTTGGAGATATTTGGAACTATTCATCGGTTTTGAGTTTAGATATTTGCAATGATTTGGATTGGGGTTTCAAAATATATTTGGACATTAGCATGGTTTGGTTTGAATCTTTTTGATATATTTGCAGATTGACTTTTAGGACTTTTGATGCAAGACTAATGCATGAAATCAAATAATGTGTGAGATTAATCAACAAAATTAAATTAATTAATAAAAATCACAAATCCTGCTAACATTGTCACAAATATCAAGCTTCTAAGTGGAAAGCATGCATAGTTTAAGCATAAGTTGTCAAGTATCGTCTTACATGATCATTAATGTAACGTCTCGGAAAAATCAGTACAAAGACCCGAGTACCACCTCAGGCAGAAATCACTAAGGACCGAATCCTTTAGAAATTAGACGAAAATTAATTAAGTGCTAAACTGAATTAATTGGCGAATTAGTTCGAATCACTTTCTATACGAACTACAAGACCCAAAACCAGCAGAATCGCTAGTTCTACGTTACTTAAAAACCTAAGATCAATCTCAAAACCCAGTTGCTCATGAGAGCACATTGAAACTCCGTATCGGACCTGGACCGCACGTCGATAGTCCGATTAACGCGAAACTATACGGTTATGACTGCCTTACTCAAGGTATCCCAAATCGGTTACGTATCGGCCGTAACGGTGGGACCCGTTACGCGATACGGGGTCGAAATGGCCGTTATGAAATTCTGTGACCGTAATGGCCGTTACGGGCCATAACGGCCGTTACAGACCCGTAACGGCTGTTACGGGCCCTGAAAAAAAAAAAAACCTTACCTTTTTTTCCTTTCTTTTCTTCTTCTTCTCTTTCTTCTTCTTCTTCTTCTTCTTCTTCTTCTTCTCGAGCAGCTGCGGCTGCGGCTGCGGCGGCTTCTTCCTGTTCTTCTTCTTCTTCCTCTCTCTCTCTCACTCACTCTCTCTCTCAATCTCTTCTTTCCCCCTTTCCCTCTTTTTTTCTTTCCTTTCTTTCCCTCTTTTTCTTTTCGTTTCCCTCTCTCCATTTTTTTTTTTAATTTGCAGCAGCTAGCTGCTGATTGCTGTAGGTACGTGTCACGCAGAGACGAGCGCTAACACTCCTCGAGCTCCGAGTTGTACGAACGGTTCAAAGGAGATCAAAGTTATATGGGCTCCACAGTGATGTATTTATTACATCTACACCGTTCACCTATTTTCAGAGATCATTTTAGAGCACCAGCCAAAAAATAAATTATATCCAGAGATCATCTGGACCACACCAAAAATAGCAGCAGAGATAATGATTTTCACGGTTAAATAATTCGTAGGGCGCACGGTAACATTTATTTTCCACCCAATCAGATCAGACCTGAGTGGGCCCCACCATAATGTATATATTTTATCCATATCATCCATCCATTTTGCCACGTCATTTTAAGTCAGGATTCAAAAAATTAGTAATATCCAAATCTCAGGTGGACCACACCATAGGAAATAGTGGTTATAGAATGCTCACCATTAAAAATTTCCTAAAGTCCATTGTAATGTTTATTTTCAATCTAACCTGTTAACTGGGTCACATTGACGTGGATGAAGGGAAAACACACATGTCAGCTTGATCTAAAACTTTTCTAGCCCCCAATAAATTTTTAACGGTGAACGTTTAATTATTATTGTTTCTTACGGTGCAATCCACCTGAGCTTTGGATGTGCCTCATTTTTGGGCTCATGCCCTAAAATTATTTGGCAAAATGGATGGATGGTGTAGATATAACACATTCATCACGGGTGAGGCCCAAAAAACTTTGACACGTGTGCTGCACTTTACATCCGAGTCCCTCCTAAATCAAGCCTTAAAAAATTGTACACGAGACATATTAACTTGAAATTTGACAATTAAATTATGGACTGCAATTGCTAACTCACAATGCCAAAATCAAACTATTTGAATAGTTTTAATTGTTAATTTGTGAACTTTTATTTTTTAAAATAGGGCCTTTTGATTTTTTTTTTTAATTTTATGATTCACTATCCAATAAATGTCCACCGATTTATAAGTGGGATAATGACAATAAATGGCATGAATTTGAGGCTGATTTGGAGAATAGATTGGTCCTCCAAGTCAGCCCCAAATTGGCAACGCCATCTACCTGAATTTAATTTCATTTTTTTAAAGAACTATTGGGAGAAATGATATCAAGATGTTAAGTATATAAATTACATATTTAAAAAATTAAATATATGAATTTTGTAGTCAAATTCAAGTTACCTGGTTAAAAAATTAATCAAACAGTCCGATACAACTTCTCACCAAAGAGTGGACCGTTACACCACCATAAACATGTTCCAATTTATAAATGAATGCATATTTGGAATGTTTAGAATATTCTGGATTTAATCCATATTTTTTTGGCAAGAAAAAAATTTGCGCCGTTACGGGCCGTTACGCCCCCGTATTCGTATCGGTTTCGGAGGGCACCGTTACGCCAACCGATACCGATACGGGACACCTTAGCCTTACTGGGCTTGACAACCATCTTGGGAATCAAGTCCAAATAGTATTCAGAAACGCATAACTTGATCCCGGCGCGAAGTGTGTGAGAAACGCGAATATCTTTAGAAAATGAACTCAAACTTAAGTGAATTGGGCCGTTCGCTTGCAGGCCAAATTTAAGGTTTCAGATCGTCAGATTCTGACCCAACTACACCATCGGATTAGGGAAATTTTCCATCACATGTCAGTGTACTTGTGGTCCTGATTGAGTGACGATGGCCGTCGAACTGAAACTGGTCCTCCACGATTGATCCACAAATCCGATCGGACCGAAATCTTAATCTGACATAGATCCATTGTTAGGGAACTTTCTCTAGACCGTATGCGAGGTATGGACCTCCAGATGAGCTCCGTTGGCCCGAAATAGACAACCTTTGGCTATAACCTAAGTATACCATTGCCCTGAGGCCATTGACATCAGTTTTGGGCCTATAAAAGGGCCTTAACCCACCCCTCTCTCATTTCATACGAATTTCCTCCAAGCCCTAGGAGAGAGAAGAGAGAAAAGAAGAGAAAAGTGTAAGGAAAAGAGTGAAGGTTAGGGAGATCGAGGCGGTGGTTCTCTCGTACAACTACACGCCCTAGATCGCCTCTTTGCTACGCTACTCAACTCGTTTTGACTGTGATTTGGGTAAGGAATCCTAACTCTAATCTCGTTTGAGGAATCCAAATAGAAGAATCTATGAAATAGCTAACCTATCTCAATGTATAGGTACTCGTTATTCCGTATTTGGGAACATAGGATTCAAACTGAGTTCGATACGAGTATACCGACGAAAGGTGTGGACTATAAACGTTTAGATTATGGTTTTCAAGGCTTTCAATGTCAGTTAATGATTTATAACTGGCTTGATTGTTGTCACATGTACTTAGATTCGATATTTTCCGTATATTTCACATATATATATACCATGTTGAACATAATGCATTCCATGTGTTTGTTGAAATCTTTGAATGAATATGAAATCATGATTTGTGCTTGCCATGATTATTGATTGAGAATAAATTATTGTTGTATGTGTGGCAACTCCTTTGTGAAAGGATTTGCTATAATGTATGTTTTAACTAATTTATTACATGTATGTTGATATGTGTAGTCTAAGTGTTTGATAAATTGTCTGAATGAGAAAATGCTTGTTAAAATGTATTTAATGAGGGTGTTGAGATAGGATTCTCAATTACCTTATCTATAGTTATAGTTTCCTTCATACAACCTATCTTGATACTACGTGCTTTATGGATAAAATGCCTATGTATGATAACATGTGCTCAATGTGTTTGGTAAATTGCTCAAATGAGATTTATATTTGAACTGATTGTCACATGTTGTTTTTGACTATCACATATGAATGCCTATTGTGTTTGAGTATGATTGGGACTAATACGTAGTTCAGGTAATCAGTAATGGTTTACGGTCAGTGGCTAAACTAAGTTTCGCCACAACAGATACATTCGATGAATCCGAGTTGTACGGTGATTATCGACAGTAGTTAGGCCACGAGGAGTGCGTATGCGCTCCATGTCGATTAATTCAACGTGCGCTCGTACCAGTCGAGCTTGTCAAGTAACCCGATTGGCCTAATGTATGTTTACCATGTATGGACACTACTGATTGAATCTAAGGTACCACTTACCAGTGAAAAATCCGTTTAACCTTAGTACCACGATCCGCTAAGATTTATGAGCTGAGCATGGTGGTATAGGACATCGTGGTTGAGTTGTCGGCATACACTGGGGTGACGAGCCTCTCCGTAGTGTCCAGTGAGCAAACCAAACTCGTAAGCCAAATACGGTGGTATGTGACACTGTATTCGAGTTGTCGGCCTACGCTAAAGTGATGAGCCTTTCCCGTAGTGACCTCGAGTATAAACTAGGCCTACGTCGAGGTGATGAGCCTCCTGTAGCGACCTGAACTTGCCTGTCCACTGTTTTTAAATCAAGGGTGACGTTGCCCTATAACTTGCCTATCGTATGTAATTAACTAGGATTAACGACCCTGTATGGATCATCGTTTGAGAAATTGATATAAAGGGAGGTACCTTAGCTTCCCGAATCTGCTGTATGAATAAGCCTAAATAAATTACTTGACTAACACGACCATGCACCGCATTGCATGTGCTTTGGCGAGGAAGCGCACGTTTAGGGAGTTTGCCATGCGCGATCGTGAGATGATGTCGTTGAGGGAGTGTAGGCGAGGGCATGCATCATTATAGCATATTATTCCTGCATTAACAAGAGTATTTAGGATATTATAGCATATCATTTCTGCATTAACGGGAGTACTTAAGACATGATTGTTGTACTGCTTGACTGAATTGATAACATGTTAACCTTTGCCTTATAGTACCACTGAGTTGATCACTCACTCCTATTCTGGGACGGTGTTTTAAAACACCAGCCAGACTCTGTTGTAGCTACAGGTGATGTCGAGGCTTACGAGATGGAGCCTGATTTTTATGATGACGAGGAGGAGTTCTCCTACATGCAACTCTCTGGCGGGTCTATGTAGACCTGGAGTTGCGTCGACAGGGTTACAGGGATACGGATTAGATGCCATTACATTGTATTATTTTGTGAATTTTGAAACTATACATGTAATTATTTAACTGGGTGACATGTTCATACTCTGAGGACTTACAACCACTTATATGCTTTATATACTTATCACAGTCTTTCGCTTGCATAATCTAATTGTCTCTAGATTATGATATGTTGATTTAATGTAATCCCATTCATGTTTAATGCACTAATATGGACAACATTTAATCATTATTATGTGTTGCATAAGTGATGCGTTGGAACTCGGGAGTTGAGCTTCTGCTCAACCCCCGATTTTCAGGGCGTTACAATTAAACATGGAAAACTAGGATTTAATGGATGTAGAGACGTCTAAATAAGTATATGGTTAGGTCTATTGTAAAGGGGAAGGTTTAATACTACCTAGGGTTGACTAGATTTGGCTGTGGGTGAAGCTAGGATTAGGGAAGTTTGGGGAAAAGGTGAAATTAGGGCTGAATTGAGGAATTAGATGAAGGGATTAAATGATTTAGGAATTATGAGATGTGAATTAGGGTTTTGGATGTAGGGAATTGGGGATTTTGGGTTAATTGAAGGATTTGGGGATCCAAGGTTTAGCAATTTGGGAAAATTGGGAGATTTGGGATATTAGGGTTAGGGTTAGGGTTTCGAACAATGGATGAAAGGGTTTTGAAGGGGAAATCAAAAGATGCAAGGGGAATAAAGATATGACTATATGGACCAGCCCATGGGCTTGCACGTATGGTTGTACGGTCAAACGTGTGGGGTCCGGTCGGCTTGGGTTTGGTTCGTAATCATGGGGTTTTGATGGAAATGATAATGAAGAAGAAAGGAAGGTGTTTGGAAGGGTTATGGATGGCTTAGGGTGAAGAAAAGAAGAGATTTTAACAAAATACCTCGAATGAAGAAGGAAGACTCAAAGGTGGATAACTGGAAGCCTCGCATCCTCGTGATTGAAGATAGGCATCACATCGATCATCACTCCACATCGCACGGAACTAGTCTTCACATCTCATGAAGAAGAGAAAACAAATAGACGTTTCTCTCTCTCTCTCTCTCTCTCTCTCTCTCTCTCTCTCTCTAAGAAAATCACCATTAGAGAGAGCTTCACCACCCCCCATGGGGTCTTCAACATAGATACTCGCCTAGCCACAGAGAGATTGGGGCCCGCCTCATCCTCTGATACGTGCGTAAAGGCGTACGTGATGTCCTCATCAATTTCCTTGACAATTATCGAATTTTGCAGAACACAAGTTTTAGATGTTAAATTGAGCTAATGTTCGGTGAAGTTATTTTCACCCCATTAGAACATTTCATTCGTTAGGGTTAAATTTTTGTGTTGTGATTAAGGTTTTGGAAAATTTTTAAGTGTAGGTTTGTTGTTGCCTAATTATTTGAAAATAATTTGCATGTAAGTCCTTGTTTTGAGGATTATGTTATTTGGATTTGAAGTTTGGACATGGAACATGTTTCTCTAGTATAAAAAGTAGCAGGTAGGTTTTGCTTTTCAAGAATGGTTTTTGGGTTTTGGATGGTACTGGTGGCTTTTGATTTTGGAGGAAATGCAATATGGATTTTCGGATGTACTGATTTGTTGTGCTATTTTTATTATTTTATTATTTTTTTAAACACCTGTTGATATATATATATATATATATATATATATATATATATTTTAGTTTGTTTGGAAACGTTGGGATTTGTAATGTTTTGAGTTCCTGAGATAATGAATCAGATTTGACTTTTGGAGTAGAAGTGGTTGGATTTTGATTTGATGATATTGATTTTCTATGGAAATTGATGTGGGGACTAGGTTTGGAGGGATGAGTTAAATCTTTGTTTCATTGTGGCTTTTTGATATTTGGAAAGAGTTATGTGGGAGTTTTAGTCATCTAGATCAATCACATGTTTCTTCATAGGACCTTTGGCTATGCACCAAACAATTTTAATATTATCATGGCTTGAGTTTGTGATGAATTTACTTGTTGGCCTGATACCTATACTGTACTGGTGATTCAGTTTTTGGACTGTTTTGAAAGAGTCCTCTTGCCTGATAATCATAGGAGAAATTCAGTGAAGAAATTCACCCTGACTTTTGATTCCAAGTATAACCTTGGAGGTTCTTTGTACAGTGAATGGTGGGAAGGTGATGCTTGCTCCGCCCTACATGAACTCTTCTTTTATGATTCCATCCTATCATTGCCAACTACGAAAAATGTCATGAAACATTATTAGCATAACCCGAAGTAATGCGTAAATACATGAAAATAAATGGATAATTACTGACAAGTATGGCAGGCTTGAGACCATTTGCTACTTGTAACTTGCTGTCCTCGAGGAACTCTTGAACTTGGAGAGTGTTCTCATAACAAGCAAAAGACCAAATGATGCTATCCATTTTTTAACAACATTATATTATCTTTGTAACCGACCCCAATTAATTGGATAATCCTTAGATGACTATGATAATAATTTCTTTGCAATTATTGCTCCCATCCATGTGAACTAGACAAATAGTTTTTTCATTGTCTTGAAACTTGACAAATTTGTCTTTCTTTTAGTGATGTTTGGTGTTGTTGTCACTTGGTATTGATTCCCGCATGGAGGAATTAACATCATAGGCAAACAATGGTAATTAGTGTGTTTGTCGAGAAGAGGTTATGGAAATGTTTGTCTAATTGCAAGAGGAATCTAATAGTCTCACGCAGCTGCCGGGCTCCCTTCGGGTTGCTCATCAAATTCTCGAGCTCCGCGGCGGCCGGGCTCTCTCTCATGATGAGGAAATAACTGGAAATGCGCATCTCTCCGGCATCTTTGCCAGATATAGCGATGGCTAGAGATGGTGAGGCTAGAGAAAGTGAGTGGAAACTAATTACGAAGAGGAATCATATCGATAAGAAGAAAGATGTCAATAGCTACCCAACCCTCTTTGTCAAAGGTTTCCCAGAAGGTTGGCTACCCATCAACTTTGCAAGAGTTTTTGGGAGAGCTGGAATAGTGATGGATGTAGTGAGACCTAGACATAAACAAAACGGATTTTAAAGGGGGTTTGCTTTAGTGAGAATGAGTTCAGAGAGAGAACTAGCCAAGGCGATTGAGATTCTTCATTGCGAAAGCTTCGGGAGAGTGAAGATGCTAGTCCAGAGAGCAAGGTTTGGTCTGGAATTGAAACGTAAAAAAATTGCAGGAGAGTACAGATAGAAAAGGGCCCCAGCAGTGCGAAGGGAACCCAATCTGGATAGCTTCTATCAAAAAAGAAATTCTTCTTTCAAGGAGGTGCTCACAAAATCAAAGATAGACGGGAAGGACAGAGCAGACACCAGCCGAAAGACGGTATTAACCAATGAAGAGTCGTTAGAAGAATCAAGTGAAGTCCCTTGTGTGATCATTAACCAAGATATCCTCGATCGCTCCAGAATCGAACTCTCTAATTCGGTGGTGGCCTTCATCAAAGAAGGGGCTTCTATAGCTCAAGTTGGAGATTAGATTTATGATTGTTGCAGACTTGCACCGGAGAATTACATTATTAAACCGATAGGTTTCAACGAACTCTGGATCAAGGTTGGTCCAGGTGCGAAGCCGAACCTCTTGATTATGGTTGCAGCGTTGCACAAAGATGGACCGATCTGCTCCATTCAGAATTGGGCAGAATTCTCCGCATTCGGATAAGAAGATGTGTGGATTCTCATTTGGTTGATTCCCTTGGAACTTTGGAACAAAGACTTCTTAGCAGCAGCATCCCAATTGGGCAGTTTCATTGAAATCGACCTGAAGACAAAGCAAGGAGAGGAGATGGGGGTTATCAGAGTTAGGGTGCAACGTAAAAAGGGGAAGTTTCTTCCATCTTTCATCTACGTTCGGCCGAGGGTAGAAAACTCATCCTTACGATTCAACAGGAGAGGAAAGATGATCCAATCCCCCGTTGAGGAGACATTTGGAGGTCCAGAGGGTCTTAGGTATCGACAAACGAGAAGAGCGAAGCAAGAGTTGAAGACGAAGGTGTACGTCCTCCCTGCTCAAGAGAACCACCCCTTCCAAGTGGTACTGGAAACTTGTGTAATATTGGAGTACCATACCTTTTGACAGACACACGTCGTATTGTAGAAGGGAGTAGTACTCCTATGGACGGCCGATTCAAAGCTCATCTCCTTTACCGATAGACACGTTTTCGAAGCAGAAGATAGATATCCTAGCCCTATGTATGCGATTGGCGATGACCCCACGTAACTTACCCGATCTCGAGATTCGATACGATTCTCAGAGCATTGGGATAGCGGCCGAGCCTGGCTACTTCGTAGGGACGCGTGGCAGATATCAAGAGAATAGTCTGGGTTGCGAGCACTCAAACCGGGAGGTTCGGAAGACACAGTTATTGAAAAGTCGGGAGGCACGAGATTGTTGATTTTTGAGACGCCGGTTCGGTTCCCCAATGCCAGCTCGAGAGTCAAAAAGCAGACTTGATATGAGCTTTGGGTCTGACAATGTAGCTTTAGACGCTGCAGACCCAACTCTCGATCAGATTAATGATGGCACTGTTTTGTTGCTATTCGAGATGGAGACACGTGTTCGCATCTGTGATAGCCCGAACCAACACCACTCCATGTACCCGCTCTCTCTCTGCTGAGGAATAACTCTATCGCTCTCAACCAACCCAGCCAACTACTGGAAAATATGGAAGGTGAAGATCTATTAGAAGGTGATAGAGATTTTCAATCCTGGTCTTCGAATTGTGAGATCTCCCTTGTAAGTCTTTCGTCCTCTATAGAGGGCCTTTCAGAAAGAGGTCTCATTACCCTCTTCCACGAAGACAATGGAGATCACATCACAGAAGCAGAACCCCTTCAGATCAGAGCGGGTCCGGTCTTAGAAGAAACGAGAAGAACTCAACTGGTTAGAAAGGATTTTGAAGATCAAAGGGCGGACTTGGTCAACATCATCTAAAAGAAAAAATGGATTAGAGATGCAATGGGCCATGTGGGAAGGGCCATAGGCTTATCTTTCGGCGACTACCCAGAGGACTTTGTAGCCCTTTTCCATTGCATAGAAGCCCGTGGGCGATCGTTGATGGCTTCAAGATCTCCTAATAGGCCCTCCACCAAGTCGATTACCAAGAAAAAGCCTCATAGTTTGCACACGAGCCCTTGCTCGTCTAAGGGGGTTCGCCGGTTTTGCATCAGAGGAGGTCCTTGGGGTAGATCAGTTTCCTAAATGAAGATTATTTTCTGGAATGTTAGAGGGGTGGGATCCAAACACAAGAGAAGGATCATCAAAGATACTTGTGGGAGATGCAAAGCGGACGTCATTTGTCTTCAAGAAACCAGGGTTTAGAATTTCTTTGATTCTCTGCCAAGCATGCTCTGGAAAGAAAAAGACGCGAAGTGGGTCACGCTGGACGCTATTGGACATGCTGGAGGAATCTCGGTGGCATGGAAATCTTCATCTTGGTCCGTTCTCCAATCCTGGAATGGATCATTCTTTGTGTCAATAGTCCTTAAAGAGATTGCTTCTGATTTCTTGTCTTAATATAGCAGTCTACGATCCAAATCAGGAGGACAAAAGGGAAGAGTTTTGGGAAGAATTGAATGAAGCTAGGCTCAAATTCGACGGCCTGTGGTGCATAGGGGGTGATGTCAATGTTACGAGATATGCGGCTTTCTCATGCCCTCTTCCATGCGCTCTTTGTCACAATGGATTGACGATCAGGAGTTGGTGGATCTCCCCCTGTCTAGATCCAGATTCACTTGGTCGAATGGTAGGACCATCCCGATTCTTGCTAGGTTGGATCGTTTCCTCGTCTTGGTCGAGTGGACAAAAGCCTTCCCTCTCGTTTCTCAATCTCTCTGGCCGAGAGCTACCTTAGATCACATTCCGCTATTCCTTGATGCCGAATTTGATAATTGGGGGCCAAAGCTATTCAGATTCAAGATCTCCTGGTTAAAGGTTTAAGGTTTCCAGTCTATGATCAGGGATTGGTGGATAGGATTCAATGTTGAAGGGTTCGCAGGATACAGGCCAAGTACTACGCTGAAAATGCTCAAGGAAAAGATTAAGGGGTGGAAAACCAATGATCTTGGGAAAAGGGACTTGGAAACTTCCCAAATTCTGGCTGAATTGCAGTCGATTGATCGCAACGCTGAAGATTCTCCGATGTCAATAGATACACTTCTTAGAAGAATTCATCTCACTCGAAGTTATGCAGCCAGGGTGTTTGAGCATGAAGTATCTTGGAGACAAAAATCTCGATCTTAATGGATTAAAGGAGATAAAAATACTAGGTTCTTTCACTATATTGCTAGCGCTTGGGCCATAAGTAACAAAATCTGCAATCTTGTGGCTAATGGGGTTCGACTAGAAGATAAGCACAATATCTTGAAAGAGGTAGTTCGGTTCTATTCTGATCCCCTTCATAGCGAAGGATGGCAGCAGCCCAAGTTAGACCTTTTGCATTTTGATTGTATTTCTGAAGTGGAAGCCAAGGGTCTTGAAGGGCTGTTCTCGCCTGAAGAAGTGAAAGGGGTAGTGGACGCCCTGGGAGGAGATGAGGCTCCCAGTCCTGACGGTTTTCCGATCACTTTCTTTCGAACGTTTTGGGAAGTGATTAAGGAAGACATGATGGCTTTCTTCTTAGAGTTTCACGCTAGAGGTCGCCTTTCGACAGTTCTAGGGGCTTCCTTTATTGCTCTCATTCCCAAGTCTCAGGGTGTTGATTCGCTGAAGGACTTTAGGCCGATCAGTCTTTTGGGCAGCCCGTATAAGATTTTGGCCAAAGTCTTGGTGTCTCGTTTGAAAGGGGTTCTAGGCGACATTATTTTAGAAAACCAAAGCGCATTTATCTCGGGAAGGCAAATCATCGACAACGCTCTTATCCCCTACGAATGTTTGGACTTGAGTCATAGATCGGGATCTAAGGGTCTTCTTTGCAAGTTAGATATTGAGAAAACTTATGATCATGTTGATCGGGACTTTCTCCAATATATGTTGTCTCGAATGGGGTTCGGGTCCAAGTGGAATGGTTAGATTAAAGAATGTTTATGGTTTGCCTGTTTCTCGATCCTCCTTAACGGTTTCCCGAAAGGGTTCTTTAGCAGCTCGAGAGGCCTTCGGCAAGGTGATTCGTTGTCTCCGTTCCTATTTCTTATTGTCGAGGAGGCCCTATCCAGAATGTTGAGATTAGGCCAAGAAGAAGGTATTATCAGTGGCTTCAGGGTTAAAGGTAATAATCTCATATCCCACATCCAATTTGTAGACGACACCCTCCTTTTTTATGAGGCAGATTTTGAAAAAATCAACAATCTGCGTACAATCATCAGGTGTTTTAAAGCTACTTCGGGCCTTAAAGTCAATTTGGAAAAATCTTAGATGTTCGGTGTGAATATGAAGGAGGAAGAGCTGCATCAATTTGCTGATTTCTTTCAATGCTTTGCGGGAAATTTTCCGACCACATTTGTCGGTCTCCCCCTCCGTATTGGCAAGCCCCCGAAGATTTTATGGGACAAAATTATCGATAGGTTTGAAAGGTACTTAGCCAGATGGAAATGCAGATATTTGTCGCTTGGTGGTCGGCTCACGTTGATTAAATTAGCACTTTTGAATCTGCCCCTATACTTCATGTCTCTCTTCAAATGCCCGCCCTCGATCCTGTTGACGCTAGAGAGATTGAGAAGAGATTTCCTGTGGCATGGGAAAGAGGAGAAGAAAAAATTTCACCTTGTTCAATGGAAGGAGGCGTGTGATCATGTGAAATTAGGAGGGGCAGGGGTCAGATATCTGAAAGATATGAATTGGGCCTTTCTAGGTAAATGGACCTGGAGGTTAGGGACGGAAAAAGGGACAATGGAATATGTTAATCAAGTGCAAATACGGTAGTTTAGTGGGAGGATGGTGGACCAAAGATTCCTCAGCTTATCATGCTTCTTGTCTTTGGAAAGATGTCTTATTTGTAAAAAAAGAGGTGCTTAAAGGAATTAGATTTGTTGTAGGGAAGAGAGAGAACATCCGGTTCTAGGAAGACACTTGGGTGGGAGATGTGGCCTTAAAAGATGGTTTTCCTAATATATTTCGTTTGGCTCCTAATCCTGGTGCATCACTAGCTGACTGCTATTCCTTTAGAGGGGACGAAATTATTTGGAATCCCAGCCGCCGCAGAAATTTGCTAGATAGGGAGATTGAAGAATATGCAGCTCTTCTTGGGTGCATCAGCAGTACTAATCTAGATCTGTCTGGAGAAGACAGGCTCCTTTGGAGTCTCAACAAGCTGGGAAAGTTCTCCACTTCATCCTTTTACTGCTGCCTCAGTAGTATCCCCTCCCCCTCGGTTGATTTAATGACTCATCATGTGTGGAAGTATAAAGTCCCCCCTAAGATAGCGGTCTTTGGGTGGCTGGTGGGTAAGAAGAAGGTTCTGACCAAGGTGTTTTCTAACGTTAACGGTGGCCGTAACAGCCACCATCATTACCATTATGATACAAGCCGTAACGGCCGTTACAGCCCCTGTATCAGCCGTTTTTTATTTTTTGAAAAATGTAGTTACTGGACCGTTACGGCTAGTTTTTCTGTAATGGCTGTTATGGCCATTTCGACCCCGTAACGCGTAGTGGTTATGACAATTACCGTTACGTAACGGCCGTTACGTAACCAATTTTGAATACCCTGGTTCTGACTGTCGACAATCTAAGAAAGAGGGGAATGATTCTCACAAACATCTGCCTATGTTGCTTGACTAATGAGGAATCGGTAGATCACCTTTTCATCCAATGTCCCTTTTTCAAGCGGGTTTGGATGGCAATCATATAGTGGTTTAGTCTAGCGTGGGTGTTTCCAGATTCGATGAATCGACTTCTTAAAGCTTGGCATGACCCTTCCCTTGGGAAGGAAAAGACTATTGTTTGGAGAATTGCCCTCCTGGCCGTCTGGTGGGCAATATGGGAAGAAAGAAATGGGAGGTGCTTCAACGATATCTCTAACTCGCCGGAATCGGTCCGGTGTAGAGTTCATCATTATTTAGCTGAATGGGCCTCTATCTATGTTAACTTAGATGGTTGTAATCTTTTTCCTTTTCGAGGGTGATCGTCCCGCTACCTTAGCGGCCTGATCTCCTCCCCTTTGTTTTTGCTGTTTTTTCCTCTTTATAAAGTATCAGTTATCTCTTTAAAAAAATGGTAGTTAGTGTGTGGGTGTGTAAATATCCTTTTATTGATTATGGGACCCTTTAACGAAGTCGTAGAGGATCTCTCTCTCTCTCTCTCTCTCTCTCTCTCTCTCTCTCTCTCTCTCTCTTCTATTTGTTTAGGTGTAATATACCTGTTTCCATTGAATAGTTGCAGAGACAAAAATCAAAGCAGTAAAAGGATACAACCCAAAATTACAACCCGAACAAGGATGAAACCAGTGTTCGAAATATCAGTATCGCACTATGTATCGCACCCTTGGGATACAGATACGTATCAGTTATCGCACGCGATATATCGTTTGTATCGCATAATTTATTGCACTTTTTGGGAAACATGGGGAAACATTGAGGAAATGGTTAAATTTTTTAATGAAACTCTGGGGATTGTTAAAAAATCCCTTAATACACACTTCTAAATCATAACATCTCAAAAAAAAAAATATGCACATAATGAGTTTCCTTTGTATAGGGTCCTAAGCTATGCAATGTTTAACTGAACTAATGCAATTATATTTAAATTGGATGCATAATATTTATAAATATATCATAGTCATGTATGAAAACACAACCAATTCATTGAAAAGCAAAAGAAGAACTGAAGAAGTAAAATTTGAGAAATATACATATCAATGATGGGAACTAGTTGTGGTCTAGACCCACATAGAGTTGTGTCGTGCCTCATAATCATCATCTCCATCTCAATTTGGAAGCAGTTTTACATTCCTCCCATTGGTGTGGCCTACCATGGTTTTTTAATCAGGCAGCTTTTGTATGTACAGATCATTGGATGAACGGTGGATTTTACATTTATAGCATGTCAGATGGAAAATAAATGACATGGTGGACCCTGAAGTGACGTCACCAAGTTCTATAGGGCCCACCATGATGTGTGTTGTATCCACACCGTCCATCAATTTGGAGATATCATTTTAGGCCATGAGAAAAAGAACGAGTCAGATCCAAAGCTCGAGTGGACCCCACCACAGAAAATAGTGGAGAGAGGGACGACCACCATTAAAAATTTCTAAGGGGCCACGAAAGTTTTCAATCAAGCTGAAATTTGTTTTTTCCCTTCTTTCATGTCTGTCTTAACTTATAAACAGGTTGGATCTCAAATAAACATCATAGTGGACCTTAGGAAGGTTTCAACAGTCGTCCCTCTCCCCACTGTTTTCTGTGGTGGGGTCCACTCTAGATTTGGATCTGACTAATTCTTTGCATCATGCCTTAAAATGATATAGCCAAATGTATGGACGGTGTAGATACAACACATACATCATGGTGGGCCCCACAGAACTTTACTCGGTACGTTATAGCGCCTAGTTACGCAATCCTCTTCCCCATTTGTATACTGAAATCAGGCAATCTTTCCAAGCAACCTTCGTGACCCTGGGTAGTTCTGTGGGCGGGCCCACTGTGATGTATCTGTACATCCAAGCCGTCAATCCCTTTTCTCAGATTATTTTAAGGCATGAGCACAAAAATGAGGCAGATCCAACGCTCAAGTGGACCACACCAAATAATAAGCTTGGTTGCGTTAAAATGCACAAAGCATTAAATGTCAATTGCTTTAATGCTGGTGGTCGGTGCTCTGTGGGCCCACCATAATGTATTTGTTTCATCCATTCCGTTCATCCATGTTTACGAATCATTTTAGGGATTGATACAAAAAATTATGGGGATGTAAATTGTAGGTGGACCACACCACAGGAAAACAATAATGATTGGATATCCACCATTAAAATCCTCCTAAGGCCCATTGTACTGTTTATTTGACATCATCTGTTGATTGGGTCCTAAAGACCCAGATGAAGGGAAGAAATAAATAGCAGGTTGATCCAAAGCTTTTATGGCTCCCAAAACGTTTTTAATGGTCAACGCTCATTCAACACTGTTTCCTGTCATGTGGTCGACTTGAGTTGTGGATATGGTTTAATTTTGGGCTCAACACTTAAAATGATCAGTAAAAACGGATGGACGGTGTGGATAAACCACATACATTAAAGGTGGGCCCAAGTGAGTTTAATGAGTACCATAAGAGCGTACTGAGTAACGCACCACGCACCGATCGGATTATCACGAAGCGGATTGCGTACGGAGTAACTCAGCATACTGAGTAAACTCTGTGGGGCCCACCGTCAGTCATGAACTGTATCAACTCCGTACATCAGCTTTATAATATAATTTTAGGGCTTTAAACCAAAATTTAATCATATCCAAATTTTAAGTGGACCACACCACCTGAAATAGTGTGAATTGAAGTCTACCGTTGAAAAGTTCTCGGGGCCCACAGAAGTTTTAGATCAAGATGATATTTGTGTTTTCCATTCATCCATGTCTGCGTGATCTTATGAACAGTGTGGATGACAAATAAACATCACCGGGGGCCTTAAAAATCTTTCAATGGTGGAAATCAATACTTCCATTGTTTCCTTTGGTATGGTCTACTTGAGCTTTTGATATACTTCGATTTTGGGCTCAACCCCTAAAATGATCTAGAAAAACGTATGGACGGTGTGGATAAACCACATGAATTCACAGTGGGCCCAACAGAGTTTACTCAGTACGATGAGAGTGTACTGAGTAACTCAGTACGCGTCCCGATTTCCATTAAACCCATCCGCGCCCCTCCTTCACATTCCCTCTCCTCACGAACGGAGCGACATTCGCAGCGAGGTTTCCTCAGTCCGGCCTGATTTCTCGCCGGAATCTCGGAAAAATTCCCGCAGACGCTCTCCAATTAGCGAAGAAAGAGGGAAATTGTTGTCGAATGGCCCATCTCCGATCACCGATCTTCGCTGCAGCATACAGGTACTCTCCGATTTCTCTTCTCTCTCTCTCTCTCTCTCTCTCTTTTAAAAAAAATTCTTCACATATACGTAGCTTTTTATGGTCGGTTGTGGCCATATCGACAATATATCTTGTGATATCGACGATATATTGGCCGATATCTGGATTTTGGATTTTTTGGTATCTTCCGGGGGTTATCGCGAGGGTTTGATCTCGCAGGGGTGTGATAACGATAATATCGGCCGATAGTATCGATATTTCGAACACTGACTTGAAACTATATAAACATTTACATTCTTAACCCAGGTACCCATTCTAATACATTTCTTTTGGATTTTCAAACTACTACTTCCCATGAGCCTTGTTTGTGTTGGAAGCATCGCCTATTATGTTCCACCCCATATATTCTAAAAAACTGCCAACAAGACCAGGCACCAAATCACTGACTTTTCCTTAGAAACCCGTTGTGCTAAGCCCAAAGTGAATCTACTCCTGATTGTGACATAACCTAGTTAACACCAAAAGATGTTACAAATGCGAGTCAAACTTGCTGCACAAAAGGGCAATGAATGAAAAGGTGATCTATCGATTTTGCATTGTTCATACACATTTGGCAAATGTTGGGGAGGATCATAGACCTTTTCTGGAGATTGTCTATGATTAAGATTTTCTTTTACCCAACTAACCAAACAAAAAAGCCACCTTGGAAGGTGCATTGTAGAACCAGAAAGCATGAATGAAATGTTCTCATCTTCTTTACCTCCCCCCTCGCTTGGACACCATATTTGGAAACTATAATTTCTTTCCACAACTTGCGCACTTCGGATCCAAATCTCCACTGCCACTTTCCTAGCAATGCCACGTTCATAGACTCCAACACTCTAATGTTTGCCCCACATCGGAAAATAAATTGCACATCTCTTCTAACTTTATTAAGTGGAATTTATGCTTTTCTCTGTCCTCTCTTTATAAGAAGTCATGCCTTAACTTTTCCAGCCTGTCCAAATCTGACTTCAGACACTTAAATAAAGACATGAAGTAGAGGGGAAGGTTAGAGCTGCGTTGCTAAGATTGATTCGACCTCCAATTGATAGATGGCGGCTCTTCCACGTCGTCAACTTCCCCTCGAACCTTTCAACTACCCTACTCCACAAATGTTTTGCCTTTTTTCCTAAGCATCGCCAAAGGCCCAAATAAATGGATAGAAAAGACCCAATTCCACACCCAAATACATCTGTAGAAGTAGATACTTCCTCCTTGGATAGCCTAATGCTTAGCTTCTCACTTTTTCTAACATTAATCATTAGTCTTGACAGGGACTAAACCTTTAGTCCCCCGCTCGTTAGATGAGCTGGTGGAGATAGTGTAGTATGTGTGAGTGATCTAGGGTTCTACCCTTAGTAATATTACCTTTCAAAATAAAAACAAAAAACTTTAGTTTGGACACCTCTTCGTAACATTTCAAAGTTTTCCTTAATTATCCACCATCAATATTTCTGCATCACAAAATAGAATTGTATCATTCGCAAATTACAAATGAGATATCTAGTCCCCCCCTTTTTTTTATATGACAATATGGTGTCCCCACTCCCTTTTAGGTGAAACTAACTCTTGTGGATGCACACAATCACCTGCAAACCACGTGCATCGGGTAATCCCGGGGAGGGGAATCGAACTCGCATCCTTGTGGAGCAAACCCACGGTGCTAGCCATTCGCAAAAACCCTGTGTGGGTTTCCAGTCCCCTTCTTGTGATTCTTTAAAACCGGAGATAAGACCTGCCTCTTGACCTTTTGCTAACATTCTACTTAAAGCTTCCTCTACCACTACGCATTTCAGGCCATTATTAAGGTTAGCTGCATGGAAAATGTGCCCTAGCCCAAAAATTGGGCTGGTGCACTCATTAGGTGGAAGCTTCATGTACATTGAATGTGGACTGCCGTTCATACTTCCATAACCGTTCATTTTTCTGGAATGCATTGGCTCTCCATGACCTGCATGAGTTTTGGGCCTAGGGTGCATTACTCGTAATAGAAAAAAGCTTTTATCGTGCACATGTGGGTGGCACGGGCATCTATGGAGCATTTGTTCTTGGTGTCTAAGATAGGTTCGTTCCTCATCATCGTCTAAGCCTTCACCGAACTAATTGGTGTCAGCCAAGTAGCATTCCTCATAAATAATATTGTTATTAGAAGTAGGCAGTCATTATTGTGTTGCATTAATTCTTCAATTGCAAACACAACTGTTGTTGTAGGCTAGAGATGAACTCTTTTCTCTTATCCTCTTAAAAAAAAGAACTCTATTTTTCTCTTTTTCATTTTCTTTTTGCTCTTTCTTTCCTTCAACAGACCCGCTTAACCATATGTGAGGGGCATGATGGCACCGAGACATCAAATGGACATGTATTGATCTTTCCAGACATGATTAGATACAGGTTAGACCACATGTTACATTCAAGTACCTTTTGGTTGCTTGTGCATCAAACATATGAAGCTTCGACATTGTTTTCCTTTGAGGAATGGTAGTTGCATAGGGCTGTGCCCATTTGCTGGAGTAAAACACAAGCACCTTACAGGTGCCAAAGCAGCGCTGACGTTTGAGATCCAGGTTGCATCAGGCAGGCTCCACAATGAAAGTGCCATGGCCTGAAAATAAGTCCTGTCTACTTGTCAGGTCTGCCACGTGTTCGTGAAAAAAAAAAATAGAGAGTTAAAAACAATGACCAGTTTCCCCATTCCACATACATGTGCAGCTCACCTGACTGGTGGACCCTCCTATTTATTTAGCTAGGCCACATTCACCATGGGGCCTGCCTGATGAAAAGCTCAAATATCGCCATTGTCTACCACTGCCATTCTACCACACATGTTTGGTGCTTGCTGATGCCTGCCTGCAAGTAGTGTTTCTCCTTTTATTTTTCTAGATTCGTTCCACTGATTTTAAACCTGTGCAAGTTTACAGGGGATTGACGCATTTTGATGTCGACACATTTGTGGAAGAAGTACTCGTGAAAGACATTGAATGGCTACCTGGAACATCTGAAACTCTAAAGGGTTCATGCGTTTTCGTATGTTCTCATGGGAGCAGAGATCGGAGATGTGGTGTTTGTGGTCCTGCTCTCATTACGAAATTCAAAGAAGAGATAGATGCACGTGGCCTGCAAGGTCAAGTGTCTATCAGCCCCTGCTTACATATTGGGGGCTATAAATATGCATGGAATGTCATTATATTTGGTCCAAATCTCGATGGAGAACTGCCAGGTCATTGGTAAGTGGAACCCATTCACTTGATTTATAGCTTATCTTCTATGCCAGTCACCTGTTTATGGTTTCATCTTTTATTTCTAGTTTCCAAAATGTTCGGGGAAATTCATTTGCATAGAATAGTTGAAGAAGTATAGTTTACTGAGATGCATGATTCTGAACAAGTAGGGCCTTCTGCGATCCAGACTGTGATCTGATTGGCCCCACCATGGATGCGGGATGGGCCAAGCTATCTCAACTTCGAAATTTAAAAAAATCTTATAAATCTTTGGCCTATAGTGCAATATGTGAGATTTTTAGGGCATCTTCCTGTCCACCATGATGTCCATTGATCAATTGTGTCTTCAGACTGGATCAGTGTAGTATGGTCCACACTGTATAGATGTCCGCCTCTGTTAATTCCTCAAAAGAGTATTCTCTTGTTAGTTTTCATGGTGTGGTCCATCAGATCAAACGACTGTAATCTGGATCACTGCACTGTGGGCCTTACATGTACAGTATTGCAAAAATCTCAACAAATGATCTTTATACTTAAAGAAAGTCCCTCCCTCTCTCCCTCCCTCTCTCTCTCTAAAATGTTTTAGAGTAAAATGGATTTCTAGTCATCTGGTTATGTTTTTCACAGGTATGGGTATGTCGCTCCAAATGATGTCCCAGTTTTGCTTGAACAACATATTGGCCGAGGAGAAATTGTAGATGCACTATGGAGGTAGCTTTTCATTCCTGAATTAGCTCATCTTGATTTCAATATTTCTGATTGTTTTCTTTCTGCTTTTCTGTATCAAAGGTAAACTTTCTTATTCCAAGGAAAATTCAATCATTTTATGTATAATTTAGAACTTTTGAAATAGTTAACTGCAATACAATTTCTTAGAGAGAGTTTTGTGCATTAGGATGCATTCCTTGACATGAGTATCACCTAGTGGCTAGTCTGGGATGTTGGAATTAGTTTGGCTTGCTTGATTTTCATTTGTCATTTCTCTAAGAGAAGGTTTGAAATTGGTGTATCAGATTCAGGTATCATATCATTCACCACTGATATGGCTCTGTATTGACCTGTATTGGGCTGTTTATAAACACAAAAAACAAAGGTAGGATAACACAAATCGGGGAAGCTTAATTTATGAATAACAACCCCAAATACAAATACAAAGTCAAATATGAGGGAACTTCAAAAAAAAAAAAAAAAAGGATAAATAAGAGGGAACTGTTGGGAATTCACTTGCCCAAAGAGAGGGTATATCCAATGGGAGGAGTCATGACCTTTCCAAATAAACTACAAGAAACTCTCATCGAAGTGGAATAGAAATTCTTGATTGCCTTTGCTAGGTGTACATAAGGGCATATATAGAAGAGGGTCACCTTATGGGAAAATTCAGTCATCGTTGACCCATTGGACCCTGCTCCAAGGTGGTTTGGCCAATAGTGGGTCAAGAAATATTGAATGGTGATGTGGGCAGGGGTTTCTGAGGAATACAACATCATTGGAAACTATCATCGACGACATCATTGGAAGCTAAGGTTCATCCTTTGCATGTCCGGGGATTTCATCAAGTCATATTTGAATCTTCCATCCTTTCCCAACATTGAAAATCTTCTTTTACCTTATGGTGCTACTCTTTTCCAAGCCTTGCCATAGTGCTTCAGTCGCCCACAACCATGCTTCTTGTCTCACTATCTCTTTGGTGGGCCAAGTTGAATCCACTATCTTTGGGCAATATTGCTGCATCAGTCTTCTCACTGTGAAAAGAACTCACCATCCTGTTTGGTTTTGCAACCCTTTCCCATAAGGCTTTATTAAAGTTTCCCAGTTCTTCATAAACCATGTGTTTTCAGATCCCAATTTGCTTTTCCAATAGACAAGTTGTTGAGTTATTCTCCATGACCTGTAGATGTTGATAGCACATCAGGGATTTCGATAATCTTTGGCTAATTGAATGGAGAACTAATTTCCAAATCATCTAGATTTAGTGGGCGACTAGGGATTGATCTAGTTCTTCATGGCATGCATAAAGATAGGTGATGTTAAAGATGGGATTGATCCCCATCTCTTTCGGTCTGCTTAGCTGATATTTATTTGGCCCAATTTTCTTTGTGATACGGCAAGGCCTTTGTTTTGTGCTCTTGCTTATGATATCTACCCATTGGGAACTCTTCCTTAAGTAAACCATTACCAAGTCATAGTCTTCATACTCCAAATATTGATGATGTGTGTTTTTGATCTTTTTACATTGATCATAAATTTTTTTTTTTGGAAGGTTTGCTTAAACTTGTTGATGAATCGGACAAATATGGCTAGCAAGCTCTTTCTCTTCCTTGCTACTTTTTTTGGGATTAAGTAAGGGACTAAGGGTATATGGTCCTAGACTCTATGGAGTTTCAACACGAGGTCATGGGTTCGAGCACCCCTTGTGGTTTGAGTGCGCGAGAGTGTGTGGGGGAGGTGTGCGTGTGTGGGGGAGGGGTGAAGTGTGTGTGTTAAAAAAAAGGTATATGGTCCTAGATGTGGTTTGTGCCTCTACCATGTGCTACTTCAAATGGCGTCTTGTGTGTAGACCAGTTCTTAGAAGTGCAAAGGCAAATTTGACTTGGTTAAGACAAAGTTGCAACTATGTAGATTGCAACCTACGAGGCTTTGGAGTAGATTGCCTTGGGATAGATTCACAACTTCAATTTAGCCATCAGTTCGGGGGTGATAAGTATTGTAAGAGTGGAGTTGGGTTCCCATGTGTCTCTACAGGATGCACATGCACGGCTCACCAATTCTGTCTTGGTTGAATTTTAAGGTTTTTGGCACTCCATGGAGTCGAATAATCTCTTTGAAGAACAGGTAGGCATTAGGGCAAGTGTTAGTGGTATTTTTGCAAGGGTTATGAAATGAGTTATTTTTGAGAACTGTTTTTTTTTTTTTTTTTTGAAGCGATAATCATTTTATTAGAAAAAGGCTGAAGCCAAAGAATACAAAAGAAAAAGAAAAATAAAATTATGACCAAAAGACCCTCTACAGTTCTGACCACTTAACAGGAAACTGATTAGAATCTAAAATATTAGTTGCTTGTGCCCACTCCAAAACATTCAATTTCACTCTATTGAATACTTCCTCGAGACGACCTCTTCGATTTCTGAAATAGTAATTGTTCCTTACTATCCAGATGCTCCATAAACCTGATAGGAGACACAAATGCCAAACTTGCTTCTTTACCTTTGTCCCCTCCACGCCAAGCTAATAAAAACTGATTTATTGAACCTGGAACAATGCATGCAATTTTGAACAATTGAAGAAACCATCCCAAAGCTTTGTATCCAAAGGACAATGAATAAAGAGATGATTGACCGATTCCCTCGTCTTGAATGCTTAATAAACGAACATTTGGAATAATCATGTGATGCTTACCAAGTTGTCAATGGTAAGTACCTTATTCCTCCCCAAACTGATCTCTTTGACTGCCACCAATCATCATAAAAAATGATTTTACCAAAATTTTTTCAGATTTATCTTTTGGCCACATGATTGAATCTGCCTCTGAGATGGATGGATGACAATTTGAAAGCATATCTAACAACCTAACCAATTCATTCATATCTTCATCTTTCAAATTTCTTCTACAAGGAGCCCAAGTAATTTCCTCGCCATGAAAAGAGAAACAATAATCAACCAAAATATTTCCTCCTAAAACACTCGAAAGAAAGATATAAGAGAACCATTAAGCTTGGGGGCTTTATCCCTTCACAAATTTGAAATAACTTGATCTCCTCATTGATCGAAACTAATCAATTTTCTTCTTCCTCACTTATAAAATTAGAACCCATTACTGATGGTTTAGATAAATTGGGTGTCTTAAAAGTCCTATAAATGTACCTGTCAGGAGAGTTGAGATCTGTGTCCTATTGTGATTTTATTCTAGCTAGTCACATGTGCATGTTGTGTGCGTGCATGGGTGTGTGTGCATGTATGTGTTTGTGTTCGAGTGCATGTATGTGCCTTCATGCATACACATGAGCGTATGTGTGGGAATTTTAGCTTCTGGTTAGCTGGATAAGGTGTATTATCTCTGGTTCTGCCTTCTCCTTTCTTGTAATTGCTTTGTGGCTTTTCAATAAAAAATCCATTCATTAAAGAGGGCAAATTATCCAGAGAAGGTCATTACTATTCTTCTTTGGATAAAGCGATAAAAGCTTCGAGTTAAACCACTTCATTGCAAATTGCATGCTTGTTTGCTTGTGTGTGTGAGAGAGACACTGATTTCCAAATTGGGTGGTGTTGTTGCGTAGTCAAATGGGTTGGGTTTGGGTTTGGGTTTGTTTGGCCGGACCCGGCTGTTGTGAATATATTCCCCCCTGCTTCCTCGCTATATGTGTGTTTATCTTATAATATAATGTAAGTTTAAAACTATAAACTTAAGTTATGATGGTTGTAATTTGGTTGTAGTAAGAGTTTTAATTTATATTTATTAGGAGATCTAAAATGTGGTTGATTGCTTATATTTTTTCTACAAAATGAAAATATTTTTATTTTTAATTTATTTATTTTTATATTTTTTAATTAAATTGGTCATGTGGGTTGGGTTTGGGTTGGCCTTTCAACCCCTTTAATAAATTGGTTGGGTTTGGTTTGAACCTAATCTCATTATGATTGGAACCTAACCCGACCCAAACCCAACCTTACATGATCCATTGCCACACCTAATAGTGGGAATTGAAAATTTGAAATAGTGCACTCAAAATGGAAATGGGTGTAAGGAAATCAATTAGGGATGTGTAAAAAGTGACTCCCATAAATCATAATGTTCATTATCTTTTAGCCGTGGGATACATTTTACCAATAAATAATTTGTCACCGAGTCATCTACTACTGCTATAATTTTTGGTCGTTGTATATCAATAATTGCAATAAACATTTTATTATTTTAAATAATGTTTATGGACATTCAGCAAATTTGACTTTCAAAAGAAACCATTGATCTCATCTTTATATTTGTGTCTACTGCTGACACACATGTCAATGTTCAAGTTTAATAGGTTCATGTTTTAATGTATGGCTGATTCGCTTATGTCCGTGCAACTTTCTTTGTATGGGGACTCTTTATCTATTGCATTGATGGATCTTTGTTTTCTTTAGTTTGATGGGCTTTTTCTCAATGATTTTTTGTTATTTGTTAAAGAAAAAAACATAGGTTCATGTATTACTTGTGTAAGAATCAAGATTAGTTAAAAAAATAAAGTTTTGAAGAGATGGAAAATTAAAAAAATATATAAATAAGTGCAATATAACTATTTTATCATTTGAAATAATCTAGGACTTGTTGTCAAATCAGTCTTTCAAAAGTCACCTTGTTGTACACCATGTATTCATGTCCAACACCACTACACATGTCCGTGTTCAAGCTACAATGTTACATCGGCTAATTTATTAGCTATGCAAAATTAGAAGCGTATAAAATTCTCAAAGAATGGAGAAAAATGTTACTTTTCAATTAGTCATAGTAATATGTCGGAGCAAACTATATTCAAGTTATTACATTCTTCGAGATAAATGGGTACAAAATTGTCCAGATGGATCATGCATTGGTGAGAATTCTTTCATGGCATGACCTGCAGTTAGTTTTCAACCCATCTAAGAAAACTATTGCAGTTAATCATAGAATTCATGTTTAATCATGAACCATGTCAATTGTATCTGAATTGAATCATATGCTGTGAATTGTCAATTCTAGCATTTTAACAAGAAGTCATACTAATATTTGGAGGAACTTTTACCGAGAATGGGTTCTAGCAGTGGATGCTTTGTGCCTAACTATTCATGTACGTGTGTTTGAATGTATATATTAATTTGAGCATGTTGACTTTGATTTCAGGGGTCAGATGGGTTTGTCGGAGGAGGACCAAAAGAAGGCCCAGGACCTCAGATTTCGACTTAATGAAGAAACCAATGCAGAGAAAAGTGCAAAAGAATTTACCCAAGCAGTTGAGATTGGAAGCAACGTGAATGAGACCCAGGCTGATGTGGTTGGATGCTGCCAAGGTGCCGGAAACTCTTCTTGTTGCCAGAATTCTAGTCCAAAGGAAAAAATTAAAAGCAATCAAGTCAATGGAGAGGGGGTGAAGAGCAACAAAGTAAGAGCAAGCAATAGTGGCAAAGGGGCTTGCACTCGCAAGGCGTGTGCAATGCCAACATGGTTTGAGAGTTGGGAATGGGAGGACACATATGCAGCCCTTGCAGTTGTTGGGGCAGTTGTGTCAGTCGCCATAGCTTACAGCTGTTACAGGCAGTTGAGATAAGAAGTCTTCACCTTCAAAAGCTATAGTAGGTAAGATTTATTTATTTATTTTTTTTCTTTGTTTTTTGTATTGTGTTCCACGTTACATAGGGCCCATGTATTCAAATGGTAGAATTTGGTTGTAGTTTGTGTATGATCCATAGAAAATGAAAGAGAAGAAGTCCAATCTTTCTAGAAAATAGGTAACTAAGTTACATGACTTGGGTTATGATCTTTATTGCAATTAATTCAAAAATCCCATGTTTGCTTCTACTTTCATTTATTCCTCATAAGGGTTGTTTGGATGCACCCAAAATGCAAATTGCAGCGTGTTATTCACATGTTCGCATTTTAAAGTAGCAACTGTCCCCTTGTCTTAAATGGAGGGCAATGTACCACTTACGCTTATTTATGAAATGACCTCAAAGCATGAATAAAATGAAAATGGGTCCAATTCCTTTTGATCCCATCTTCATTCTGGGCAGCATATGGGATGAGCCAACTGCAGCGTTGTCTGATTAATCCATTGTTCTTATCGGTAATGGCATGAAATGCCTATAGTGCAATTCAGGGTGGATGACTCTTATCACCAGTGTGAAGGTCGTTGGCCTCTGGTGACCTCCAATCTTCTAACATCAGAGTAAGTGTGGCCCACTTTTCAATCTCCTGATTATCTCAGTTGGATTCAAATGGAAAATTTGTCTTGGGAGCAGGCAGTTGTGTCATTTTCCCCCCTGACAAAAGGGTGCATTTGGATGTTGATTGAATCATGCTGGAATCATTAGTTGCATTGAAATTTTGGAAATTGATGGTTGGCTCTGCTATGTTTGGTGTGATTTGAATTTTGAGAAATACAACAGATGAATGTAGTTTTTTTTTGGTTTTGTTTTTCATATCTTTGTGCCATTATCAATGTCTAAAACATTCTCAAATTGAGATTCTGCACTAATGGAGGATCCAGTATATGGATGGACTCAATCAGTATATCATGCTGCTACATGCGGCTGAGAGAAATATATTTGACTCAAATTCTTTGGACTCTACACGCCAGTGAGAGAGTTATATTTAATTCAGATTCTTCGACTCTACTGTTTCATTTTCTGGTACAAGGATGCATTGATGATATCAATTGTGAGGGTTGAAAGGTTTTGTAAGTTGAACATCTGTGAGAGGTTTGATCAACACAAAAGCGTTTATAACAGTTGTGAATGAAATTTGGTGAGGTTTGATCAACACAAGCGTTTATAACAGTTGTGAATGACATTTGGTGAGGTTTGATCAACACAGTAGCGTGTATAACATCATCACAACATTGCACGCCGGTGCAAGATTTCAGCCAATGATCAGTTGGGCTCTCAGTCATCAGTATTATCTGGTCCAAAAATCAGTTTGGTTGGTAGAGGAGAAATTGTAGATGCACTGTGGAGGTAGCTTTTCATTCCTGAATTAGCTCATCTTGATTTCAATATTTCTGATTGTTTTCTTTCTGCTTTTCTGTATCAAAGGCAAAACTTTCTTATTCCAAGGAAAATTCAATCATTTTATGTATAATTTAGAACTTTTGAAATAGTAACTGCAATACAATTTCTTAGAGAGAGTTTTTTGCATTAGGATGCATTCCTTGACATGAGTATCACCTAGTGGCCAGTCTGGGATGTTAGAATTAGTTCGGCTTGCTTGATTTTCGTTTGTCATTTCTCTAAGAGAAGGTTTGAAATTGGTGTATCAGATTCAGGTATCATATCATTCACCACTGATACGGCTCTGTATTGACCTGTATTGGGCTTTTTATGAACACAAAAACCAAAGGTAGGACAACACAAATCGGGGAAGCTTAATTTATGAATAACAACAACAAATACAAATACAAAGTCAAATATGAGGGAACTTGAAGAAAAAAAAGGATAAATAAGAGGGAACTGTTGGGAATTCACTTGCCCAAAGAGAGGGTATATCCAATGAGAGGAGTCATGACCTTTCCAAGTAAACTACAAGAAACTCTCATCGAAGTGGAGTAGAAATTCTTGAATGCCTTTGCTAGGTTTACGTATGGACATATATAGAAGAGGGTCACCTTATGGGAAAATGCAGTCATTGTTGACCTGTTGGACCCAGCGCCCAGGTGGTTTGGTCAATAGTGGGTCAAGAAATATTGAATGGTGATGTGGATGATCTCTTTGACTGCCATCAATCATCATAAAAAATGATTTTACCGAAATTTTTTCAGATTTATCTTTTAGCCACATCATTGAATCTGCCTCAAAGATGGATGGATGACAATTTGAAAGCATATCTAACAACCTAACCAATTCATCCATCTCTTCATCTTTCAAATTTCTTCTACAAGGAGCCCAGGTAATTTCCTTGCCACGAAAAGAGAAACAATGATCAACTGAAATATTTCCTCTTGAAACACTTGAAAGAAAGATATAGGATAACCATTAAGCTTGGGGGCTTTATCCCTTCACAAATTTGAAATAACTTGATCTCCTCATTGATCAAAACTAATCAATTTACATCTTCCTCACTTATAAAATTAGAACCCATTACAGATGGTTTAGCTAAATTGGGTGTCTTAAAAGTCCTATAAATGTATGTCAGGAGAGTTGAGATCCGTGTCCTATTGTGATTTTATTCTAGGCAGTCACGTGTGCATGTTGCATGCGTGCATGGGTGTGTGTGCATGTATATGTTTGTGTGCAAGTGCATGTATGTGCGTTCATGCATACACATGAGCATATGTGTGGGCATTTTAGCTTCAGGTTAGCTGGAAAAGGTGTATTATCCTTTGTTCTGCCTTTTCCTTTCTTGTAATTGCTTTGTGGCTTTTCAATAAAAATTCCATTCATTAAAGAGGGCAAATTATCCAGAGAAGGTCATTGCTATTCTTCTTTGGATAAAGTGATAAAAGCTTCGAGTTGAACCACTTCATTGCAAATTGCATGCTTGTTTGCTCTCTTCTATCATTTTCCATTCTTATGGTTCTTCTATAGAAGAATTTAGTTCTTTTACAAATTATAATGTGAAATCTCTTTCATATCATTTGCATGTTCCCTTCTTTTCTCGCCTTAATTTGCATGTGTGTGTGTGTGTGTGTGTGTGTGACAGAGAGAGAGAGACTTCTTCTATGATTCTATATATGGCCTACCATGGCATTTTGTGAGGTTTGGGTCGACCCATTTCCCCTATAGGTTGGGTTTGGGTTTGTGTTTTGTCAACTTGAAATCAAATGGGTTGGGTTTGGGTTGTGCTTTGTCAACTCGAAATCAAATGGGTTGGGTTTGGGTTTGCTTGGCCGGATCCGGCGGTCATGAATATATTCCCCCTTGCTTCCTTGCTATATGTGTAATTATATTATAATATAATGTAAGTTTAAATACTATAAACTTAAGTTATGATGGTTGTAATTTGGTTGTAGTAAGAGTTTTATTTTATATTTATGAGGAGATCTAAATATGTGGTTGATTGTTTATATTTTTTCTACAAAATGAAAATATTTTTATTTTTAATTTATTTTTTATATATTTTTTAATTAAATTGGTCATGTGGGTTAGGTTTGGGTTGGCCTTTCAACCACTTTAATAAATTGGCTGGGTTTGGGTTGAACCTAATCTCATTATGATTGGAACCTAGCCCGACCCAAACCCAACCTTACATGACCCATTGCCACACCTAATAGGGAATTGAAAATTTGAAATAGTACACTTAAAATGGAAATGGGTGTTAGGAAATCAATTAGGGATGTGTAAAAAGTGACTCCCATAAATCCTAATGTTCATTATCTTTTAGCCGTGGGATACATTTTACCAATAGATAATTTGTCATTGAGTCATCTACTACTGCTATAATTTTTGGTTGTTGTATATCAATAATTGCAATAAACATTTGATTATTTTAAATAATGTTTATGGACATTCAGCAAATTTGACTTTCAAAAGCAACCATTGATCTCATCTTTATATTTGTGTACACTGCTGACACACATGTCAATGTTCAAGTTTAATAGGTTCATGTGTTAATGTATGGCTGATTCGCTTATGTCTGCGCAACTTTCTTTGTATGGGGACTCTTTATCTATTGCATTGATGGATCTTTGTTTTCTTCAGTTTGTTGGGCTTTTTCTCAACGATTTTTTGTTATTTGTTAAAGAAAAAAACATAGGTTCATGTATTACTTGTGTAAGAATCAAGATTTGTTAAAAAAATAAAGTTTTGAAGAAATGGAAAATAAAAAATATAAATAATTGCAATATAACTATTTTATCATTTGAAATAATCTAGGACTTGTTGGCAAATCAGTCTTTCAAAAGTCACCTTGTTGTACAGCATGTACTCTAAAACTAACCGCAGGTCATGCCATGGAAGAATTCTCACCAATGCATGATCCGTCTGGACAATTTTGTACCCATTTATCTCAAAGAATGTAATAACTTCAATATAGTTTGCTCTGACATATTGCTATGACTAATTGGAAAGTATTATTTTTCTCCATTCTTTGAGAATTTTATATGCTTCATCTAAGAAAACTATTGCAGTTAATCATGGAATTCATGTTTAATCATGAACCATTTCAATTGTGTCTGAATTGAATCATATGCTGTGAATTGTCAATTCTAGCTTTTTAACAAGAAGTCATACTAATATTTGAATGTATATATTGATTTGTGCATGTTGAATTTGATTTCGGGGGTCAGATGGGTTTGTCAGAGGAGGACCAAAAGAAAGCCCAGGACCTCAGATTTCGACTTAATGAAGAAACCAATGCAGAGAAAAGTGCAAAAGAATTTACCCAAGCAGTTGAAATTGGAATCAATGTGAATGAGAGCCAGATTGGTGTGGTTGGATGCTGCCAAGGTGCCGGAAACTCTTCTTGTTGCCACAATCCAAGTCCAAAGGAAAAAATTAAAAGCAATCAAGTCAATGGAGAGGGGGTGAAGAGCAACAAAGTAAGAGCAAGCAATAGTGGCAAAGGGGCTTGCACTCGTAAGGCGTGTGCAATGCCAACATGGTTTGAGAGTTGGGAAAGGGACGACACATATGCAGCCCTGGCAGTCGTTGGGGCAGTTGTGTCAGTCGCCGTAGCTTACAGCTGTTACAGGCAGTTGAGATAAGAAGTCTTTACCTTCACAAGCTATAGTGGGTAATATTTTTTTTTTGTTCTTTGTTTTTTGTATTGTATTCTACGTTACATAGGGCCTAGAATTTGGTTGTATTTTGTGTATGATCTGTAGAATATCAAAGAGAAGAAGTCCAATCTTTCTAGAAAATAGGCAACTAAGTTACATGACTTGGGTTATGATCTTTATTGCAATTAATTCAAAAAATCCCATCTTTGCTTCTACTTTCATTTGTTCCTCATAAGGGTTGTTTGGATGTATCCAAAATGCAAATTGCAGTGTGTTATTCACATGTTCGCATTTTAAAGTAGCAACTGTCCCCTTGTCTTAAATGGAGGGCAATGTGCCACTTGCGCTCGTTTATGAAATAACCTCAAAGCATGAATAAAATGAAAATGGGTCCGATTCCTTATCATCCCATCTTCATTCTGGGCAGCATATGGGATGAGCCAGTTGCAGCGGTCTGATTAATCCATTGTTCTTATTGGTAATGACATGAAATGCCTATAGTGCAATTCAGGGTGGATGACTCTTATCACCAGTGTGAAGGTCGTCGGCCTCTGGCGACCACCAATCTTCTAACAACAGAGTGTGGCCCACTTTTCAATCTCCTGATTTTCTCGGTTGGATTCAAATGGAAAATTTGTCTTGGGAGCAGGCAGTTGTGTCATTTTCCTCCCTGTCTAAAGGGTGCATTTGGATATTGCTTGAATCATGCTGGAATCATTAGTTGCTTTGAAATTTTGGAAATTGATTGTTGGCTCTGCTATGTTTGGTGTGATTTGAATTTTGAGAAATACAATAGATGAATGTAGGCTTCTTCTTCTTCTTCTTCTTCTTCTTCTTCTTTTTTTGTTTTCATATCTTTCTGCCATTATCAATGTCTAAAACATTCCTGCACTAATGGAGGATCCAGTATATGGATGGACTCAATCAGTGTATCTTGCTGCTACACGCCAGTGAGAGAAATATATTTTATTCAAATTTTTTGGACTCTGCACGCCAGTGAGAGCTATATTTTATTCAGATTATTCGGACTCTACTGTTTCATTTGCTAGTACAAGGATGCATTGATGATATCAATCGTGAGGGATGAAGGGTTTTGGGTTTTGTAAGTTGAACATCTGTGGGAGGTTTGATCAACACAAAAGCGTTTATAACAGTTGTGAATGAAATTTGGTGGGGTTTGATCAACACATGTGCATTTATAACAGCTGTGAATAGAGCTGTACACGAACTGGGTTAGCTCGACTCGAAAAAGATCGATTCAACTCAGTTTGAGTCGAGTCGAGCTGATTTTTTGTGCTCAAAAAATTTTTGAGCCGAGCTCTACTCAACTCGGATCGAAGCCCAACTCGAATCGAACTAGTTCAGTGACTCGGTTATTTTGATATTTATGATGCTCACCAAGTGTTTGATTAAATGACTCAACAAAGTGTCAATTGGTAGCGAGGAAGGTATGGATAGGAAACAAATATCCTTGTATCTTGATTTTGATGTTGCCTACTGAGTGTTTGATGAAATACCTGTAAATTGTTGCTACTATTTTACATACATTGAGAAATTGAAGGTGCACTCCATGTGTTTGAGAAAATGCCACACATGCTCATTCTTAGCTTGAACTGCCCGAGCTACTGGCCGAACTAAGCCGAGCTAGCTAGTCAGGCTCGAGGACCGAGCCAAGTCGAGTTCGAGCTAGTGTCACCTAGTGGTTGAGCCAACTCAAATTGTGCCCTGCTCGGCTTGGTTAGACTCGTGTACAACTCTAGTTGTGAATGACATTTGGTGAGGTTTGATCAACACAAGCGTTTATAACAGTATCACAACATTGCACGCTGGAACAGATTTCAACCATTGATCAGTTGGGCTCCCAGTCATCTATATTATCTGGTCCAAAAATCAGGCTGGTTGGTAGGATTCATGATTGTGGACTAAGGTGGGGCTCTTGATTTATGGACTCCTAGGTAGTGCTCAACTGATTAGCGGTATCTAACATAAAATATGTTACACCAATTTTCAATCAGAGATGGATTTTCTATTATAATTTAGACTTCGAAATAGGACAAGATGGATTTTCTATTATAATTTAGACTTCAAAACTGGACAGCGAAAACTTGAAATATGCGACCTTCATTATATAGTTGGATACGTTACATAGAAAAGTATAAATATCATTATTCTTTTCTGTGCTTCAGTTCCCTTGAGATATTTTGCTCCACCTAGCTCCAAAGCTCCAGAGTTCACAAAAGAATTCCCATTCCCACTTTGTATCCAACTCTAAACCCATGGATCCCCAATCGTATTTACTTTTCAATTGCATTGACAGTGGTGAAATGTTAGTATCTCTACAATTTGTTAATGTTAACGTCTACATAATTGTAAGCAATTTATTCATGAATATAAGAAACTGTTGACTTTGCTATATTTTACCTAAAGAATAGTTTCGTGAAAGATTCAACATCATAAAGAATGTTAACTTTGTAAGTTATAGAGAGATCTCACCTGGCAACTTATTCTTCGAGAGATCTAATGACTCGAGATTCTTTATGTTTGATGATGATGTTAGAATTTAGTTGATAAAATGGTTGTAAGATATATTGAGAACATGTAGTGACTTTAGATCTCCAATTACAGGATATCCTTGTGAAATTGGTTATTTGCGAGATCTACTACGGTGAAGATAGTAAGAATATTTGCCAGTTCCATTTCTTGCCCTTTGCTCACCATAGTCACTTATCTTAATAGGAGGCCGAACAAGGTACTACCCCTACTAAGACCTAACTAGAGACAACCAGTCCTGTTAGGGGCTGTGGGGCCCATTGTGATGTATTTGTTTTATCTACGCTGTCCTTTAATTTTGGAAGATCATTTTATGGCATGAACTCAAAGGGGGTAGACCAAAGGCTCAAGGCCCACACCACCTGAAGCAATGGGGATTGAACCCTTACCGTTTAAAACTTTCCAAGGCCCATCCTAATGTTTATTTGCCATCCAACCTGTTCATAAGGTCACATATACATGGAGGAAGGGAAACATAAATATCAGCTTGATCTAAAACTTCCATGGATCCCAGCCATGTAAATTATTTGGTCCATCAATTAAGTTGGTAAGTACGATCCATTATCTAAGGACTTTATAAGATTGGGTTTAACTAATCAATAATATCTCATGGGAAACATGCCACATGTATAATTTTCAATCAAAGACTAGTTTTCAATTACACCATGGTCTGCAAATGGTATAGTAAAAGCATGCAATGTGTGCACAATAATACTTAGTTGAATACATAGAATATAATAATATAAATACAATCCTTATTCCCTTTGTGCTTTAGTGTTCTTGAGTTCTTCCTACATTCGGCTAGTTTATATATATATATATATATATATATATATATATATAATTTTAAACCCTTTACAGAAAGGTGGGAGCACACCACCTATAACTTTGTTGATATGAATAAAATAATGTACAATCATTTGGGTGGGCCTTACAAAAAGAAACGTGCCTCACCTAGCTTAGTATCGATGCATTAGACTAAATGCCTTACATGGAAATATTAACAAAAGCATTTTATCAATAAACATAATGTATTCTCTCTTTCCCTTTGTCCAAAGTGCTAGAGTCCAGAAAAGAATTCCCATTCCCACGCCGTATCCAACTCCAAACCCAATGCACATGGATTTCCAATCGTATTTGCTTTTCGATTGTGTTGATGGTAGTGTAACCTTGGTATTTCCACATTTCTTTGATATTGGAGGGCCACATAATCCTAAGTTTCCTTGAAAGGATTCATTTGTGAATGAAAAAAACTGATTGCTTTGCGGTATGCTACCCACAAGGTGGTTTTGTGAAAGATTCAACACCTCAAGGAATGTTAATTTTGTAAGTTCTGGAGGAATTTCACCTGACAATTTATTTCGTGAGAGATCTAATGACTCAAGATCTTTTATATTCCCAATTGATGCTGGAATTCGGCCTGTGAGATGATTGAAGGACATATTTAGCCCATGCAGCGACTTTAGATCCCCAATTGATTTTGGGATATCCCCATAAAATTGGTTATTTGAGAAATCCACTATGGTAAAGGCAGTAAGGATCTTTACTAGCTCCATTTCTTGCCCTTTGCTCACTACGGTCACTTTATCTTGATAGTATCCATCTCCAAAACCTTTGCTAAGGAACCGAGATTGGGATTTGCCCTCCTCCATCATTGCCTTCCAGCTCTTAAACATATTTGATGGCAAGCTACCTGTAAAGCTGTTAGAAGAGAGGTCAATGATTTGCAATAGTGGGGAGTTGCGAGTTGTTAGGAATTGTCCAACAGTGCCATCAAGTTTGTTGGATCTTAAGATGAGAACACGCAATTGGGACCAATTTTCTAATGGAATAGGAAATGTGTCATTTATTTGATTGCTTCCAAGGTTTAACACCTCCAGTTTCTTGCAATTGGCCAAAGACCTTGGCACATGCCCTTCTAACTGATTTCGACTAAGATCAAGTGTCTCTAGAGTACATTGCTCTTTGAATGTTTTAGGCAAGATGCCTTGAAATGCATTTCCTCCAAGATTCAAAACAGTGAGGCCAATGTTGTTTTCGCCTAGACATGGTGGAATTGAACCATTGAAGCGGTTGTCAGACAGAATGAGGACTTCTATTCGAGCATTGCAAAATAGCAGCGGAACTTCTCCACTAAAATTATTGCTAGAAAGTGAATAGAATCTGATGGAAAGCGGAGGGATTGGGATTGAGCCCTCTAGCTTATTAAAGCTTAGGTCAAGGAATTGCAACTTGCTTATGGAAAGATTGTGAATTGGTGGCACTAATCCCTCCAAAGCATTATGAGAAAGATTCAAATAATTCAAATCCCCATTTCCAACCTTCCATATCCAATTGGGTATTTCACCATTGATTTTGTTATTGGAAAGGTCCAAATATTCCATCTCCTCTTGGCTTCTCAAGATATCTGGAAATTTGCTGATGTTGCAAGATCTTAATATCAATTGTCGAATTTTGGGGAAGGATCCGGAGGTTGCATTGCTTCTGCTATTGCCGACTGAGAGGAGGTGGTTATCTGAAAGATCAAGGTTCCAGACGTACTTACGGTTTTGGAATAAGCCAAGGTCCACATCACCGCTGAAATTGTTTGATGAAAGCGTGAGGTCAGAAAGCTCAATGAGTGCAAAGATGGATCTTGGAATAGGCCCTTGCAAGCTGTTGTTACTCAAGTAAATCGTCCCTAATTGTGAAGAGGATGTGTTCTGGAACTCGCCAAGCTGACCACTAAATTGGTTATCTTGGAGATACAGCATTTGTAATGATGGGAGTGAAAACAATGATGATGGAATGGTCCCACGGAGTGAATTGTTGGACAAATCAATGCTCTGTAGCACTGAAGAGGATGTGTATCGGAATTGTCCAAGACCACTAAATTGGTTATCTTGGAGATGCAGTGTTTGTAATGATGGGAGTGAAAACAATGATGATGGAATGGTCCCACTGAGTGAATTCTCGGACAAATCAATACTATGTAGCACTGAAGAGGATTTGTATTGGAACTGGTCAAGTTGACCACTAAATTGATTATATGAGAGATCCAACATTTGTAGTGATGGGAGTGAAAACAATGATGATGGAATAGTCCCACTTAGTGAATTTTGGACAAGCATGAACGATTGAAGATTTTGAAACTTGTTGCCATAGGAAGAAGGGATTGGACCGCTGAAATTATTGCATAAAAGATACAAAACCACGAGTTTGTCCAGCTTCACAAGCCATGATGGCAGTGGTCCGCTGAAACCATTGAATGAAAGATCCAAATGAGCGAGGTTGCTGAGGTTGGCAAGAGAGGATGGCAATGGTCCGCTGAAACTATTGTTTGAAAGATCCAAATGCATGAGTTTCTCGAGCTTCACAAGACATGATGGCAATGGTCCACTGAAACCATTGTTTGAAAGATCCAAATGCATGAGTTTCTCGAGCTTCACAAGCCATGATGGCAATGGTCCGCTGAAACCATTGTATGAAAGATCCAAATGCATGAGTTTCTCGAGCGTCACAAGCCATGATGGCAATGGTCCACTGAAGCCATTGTATGAAAGATCCAAATGCATGAGTTTCTCGAGCTTCATAAGCCATGATGGCAATGGTCCACTGAAGCCATTGTTTGAAAGATCCAAATGCATGAGTTTCTCGAGCTTCACAAGCCATGATGGAAATTGGCCCTTTAGATTGCAATCTCTAAGCTGGATCTTTGTCAGCAGTTTGGAATTACTGAATGAATCCCGTAGGTTGCTACAAAATCCAGTGTTGGATAGGAACAACTCCCGGAGAGTATTGTTTGGAGGGATTTCACCCGTCAGAAGTGGATTGTATCCTACATCCAGGGTTTGTAGGTTTGGCAGCCTGAAAATACTCTTGGGTATGGCTGAAGACAGATCGTTTCGACTGAGGTCGAGTTCAGATAGGAAACGGAGCTTGGAAAGGGAAGGATGGATGGGGCCTGAAAGACCACAGCCTCTCAAGCTCAACTTGTGGAGAAAAGGGAGTGTCGAGGATAAGGCCATGCCCCACTCGCTACCCTGCGCTGAGATGATTACCGAATCGAGATGGAGTTCTCTCAGACTCGATAGGTTTTGGACGAATGCTCCAATGTTCGGGTTTTCGAATTTAAGAGAGTACAAACCATCGTAACATTCATTGTAAGATAGATCGAGGGACACCAAAGTGGTCAAGCGGGAGATTTCCAGCGGGATTTGGCCATAAAATTGCAAAGAAGAGAGGTTGAGATGGGTCAAACTGGTGAGATGTTCAAACCCAGAAGGAAATTGAGAGGGATCAAAGTCATTGTAAGCGAGGTTGAGCCTCTGCAAGCTCTGAAGACGAAAGAGGCTTACAAAATCAATCCGACCAAAGATACAGAGATCGCTGAGGTCGAGACTGGTCACGTGACCAGTGGCACCATCGCACGTGATGCCTTCCCAGGAGCAGCAATCCCTGTTACCAGGATTCCAAGAGGACAGTGTAGTCATGGTGTACACAGCAGAGAAAGTAAAGCTCTGTTTCAAGTGGAGCAAAGCAGAGAAGTGGTCTTCAATGCATTGCTCTTTGGTTGAAAAGGCATTACTGTTGTCTTCAGTGGCAAAGACAGGAGAAGAGAGGAAAAGGAGGGAAGAGAATAAGAGAAATGAAAAGGCTTTATTAGTAAGAGAGTGGAGGAGATCCATTTCTTTTACTCGGGGGGATTTGGAATGTGTAGGAAGAGAGAAGGTTAGGAGGCATTATATAGGGAAGGGAGGAGTGTTTAAATCAATCCCAACAACTCACATGCAATCACTGCAGCAGAGATTCGTTTAAGAAGCACGGCCCACTTAGAGAGCCCCGCCTTTCACAGTCATGTGCGCCACGGTTCATCTCTTTAGTCTCTCTCTCTCTCTCGGCCTAAAGACAAATTCCATGGAGAGAGCGCGTGACAACGTGTCACACGTTCTAGAGGTCCTGGCGTGATCCATGTTCGGCATTGTTCGGCATAAAGACAAATTCCATGGAGAGAGATGTGACAACGTGTCACACGTTCTAGGAGTGCGGATCATCTGTTTCCAAGCGCACAGGGTATCCAGTGTCCTTGAATTTAATTGGTCCACATCATCTGTGCTGACATCAGCATAACAATCTAATGAAAGAAAAAATTATTTACAAAATACTGCCTTATTTACCTATAATGTAACGGTCGAGCACGCTATCCTAAGGACGCGTTTTTGGACCTGGGCTGATGTCGGTGGGACCTTGGCCAAGTGAGGTCACTAAGTTTTGTGGGCCCACCATAATGTAGTTGTTGTATCCATACCGTTCATCCATTTGGAAAGATCATTTTAAAAATAAGTCAGATAAGCTCGAGTGGACCCAATCAGAGAAAACAGTGGAGACTGAACACCTACCATTAAAAACTTTCAGGGCTACAGATGTTTTCAATCAGGCTGATATTTGTGTCTTGCCTTCTTTCATGTCTGTGTTAGCTTATGAATAGGTTGGATCTCAAATAAATATCAGGGTGGACCTAGTAAGGTTTCAACGGTGGGCATCACTCTCCAGCTGTTTTCTATGGCGGGTCTTCCGGAAGCTTTGGATCTACCTCATTCTTTGCTTATGTCCTAAAATGATATCTCCAATTGGATAGATAATGTGATACAACACACAGATCATTGTGGGGCCCACAGAATATGGTGACGCCACTTCATTAGCCAGTCTTGCTAGTCTCATTGCTCAACTTCTTAGTAGATAATCCGGATCCATCCTCCCTGTCTATCCTTTTTCCGGAATGATTTTAACACATTATCTAAAAAAGTTATACAATTCTCAGGTAGATCACACCATTGGAAAGTGGTCATTGAATGGCCACCATTGGAAGCCTCTAGTGTTAATTAATGTTTATTTGCCACCCAACCTATTGTTGATAAAGTGTTGAGCGTCAAGTATTGCTTGTTTTCCCTCGTCTATATCTTGGTTTTATGAATATTATACTGCTTACTATTGTGTTTTACTCATGTTTGTGTTGTAAGATGAGTTTAAGAGCTTAGATTGAAAAGAATGTTAAAAACATGGATTTGATGCTCAAGAATCACCAAGTAAAAAAATGGACAATTTGGAGATCAAGATTGAAGATTTTAAGACCCCAGGAGTCAAGAAAACCAAATAAAAAAAGAAGGAAGTACAGGAATTCGTAGGATCTAAGCTTAAATGACATCGAAGATGTCATCGAAGCCACTCTTCGATGACATCGAAGGAATTTAGATGACATCGAAGAATAATAGGAAAATCAAGTTTGGTTGCTGAACAAATTAGATGCAATCTTCGATAACATCGAAACCAGTTCAATGACATCGAAGCCAGTCTTAGATGACATCGAAGGTTACTCGACGTCATCGAAGGGTTTACGCAGAGCTTACGCAGAGTGAGAAAATTTGACACGGTTTTCAGATTTTTTAAACCAGTTTGAAGGAGGGAGTTTTCCACTTATAAATAGGGCTTTCCAAGGTATTCTTAAGCATCTTTTAAAACATTCAAGGGCAAGATCTTTTAGAACATTCAAGGTCGGAAATCTTTCTTTGCACAGATGAACCATTACTTGGTCGCCTACCTCAAATACTTTTTGTCGTCGATGCTTGTCCACTTGCGCCTTGTACTTTCCGTTCGAGGCATGTAACTTGGTCTATACCCCCGCATGAATGCTCATGATCTTGTCTGTCATATGTTCTGCTGCGATGCTCATGCCTGAGAGCTTGGGCAGAGGGAACAAGTCTAGTGTGTGGCGATGTACTTGTCCGTAAATAACCTGGAATGAGAATTTTCTTGTCAAGCGGTTCACCATGTTGTTAAATGCAAATTTCGCTTGAGACAAGGCCAAATCCAACTGCTTCGGTTTTTCTCCTGAAATACATAGAAGGAGGTTTCCTAACGTACGATTCACAACCTTAGTTTGCCCGTCAGTTTGTGGGTGGTAGGCGCTGCTGAACTGAAGTTGTATATCAAATCGAGTTCACGAAGTCTGTCAAAAGTGGCTTATGAACTTCATGTCATGGTTAGAAGTAATAGTCTTGGGAACCCCATGTAGCCGGACAATTTCTCTGAAGAATAGATTCGCTACGTGTGTTACATCGAGAGTCTTCTTTCATGGAATAAAGTGCAACATCTTGGAGAAACGATCTACTACCACGAACACCAAATCCATGCCGCGTTGTGTTCGTGGGAGACCAAGCACGAAGTCCATAGATAAATCCTCACAAGGGCCGTCGGGCACGGGTAACGGGGTATAGAGGCCCGTATTATGAGATTGCCTCTTAGAGTCTGACAAATATAACAACGTTTGATTGCCTTTCCCACATCACGTACCAATTGCGACCAGTAATACCGTTCTTCCACAAGAGCTCGCATCTTGTTTCGCCCAAGATGTCCACTAAAGTGACCTCTATGTAGCTCTTGGATTATCTATTCCCTTAACGAACTGTTAGGGATGCACAGTTGATTTCCTTTGAAAAGGAACTCATCTTGCATATATAAGTCGCTGGGGTGGCTTTCCTGGCATCTAACCCATGCATCATTGAAGTCGTCATCGTCGGCATATATGTCTTTGAGATGCTCGAACCCAACAACCTCATTGCTCATAGTGATTAACAAAGTTGCACGGCGACTCAGTGCATCGATTACTTTGTTCTGTTGCCCTGACTTATGTTTTAGCACAAACGTGAATTCCTTAAAAAATGAGATCCATTTAGCATGCACACGGTTAATGTTAGCTTGACTATTAATGAATTTAAGAGCTTGATGGTTCGTGTAAAGTATGAATTCCCTTTGAATCAAATAATGTCTCCAATGTCATAGTGTCTGGATCACCTCGTACAACTCGATCTTATATGTAGACCACTTCTTGCGTGCATCGCTAAGTTTCTCACTGTAGAAGGCTACCAGTCTGCCTTCTTGAGACAAAACTCTCCCAACCCTGACATATGAGGCATCACATTCGACTTCAAACAGTTTGTCGAAGTTGGGAAGTACAAGAACCGGGTTCGTGGATAATCTACGCTTGATTTCGGCAAAACGCTTGATTTCGGCAAAGCTCCTGTCTGCTTTATCAGTCCACTGAAATTGCCTTTTTTTCATGCAATCTGTGATTGGTGACACAATGGTACTAAAAATTTTCATGAACCGACGATAGAATGTCGTCAGTTTCTAAAAACTTCGCACTTCATGAATATTTGTGGGAACTGGCCATTCTCTGATTGCCTTCACCTTTTCCTCATCCACCTAAATGCCCGTAGATGTTATGATAAAATCCAGAAACAATAGGCTATCAGTAATGAAGCTGCGCTTTTTAAAATTGAGATATAATTTATTTTCAGTGAGCATCTGAAGGACCTTCTTGAGGGGTTCTATATAGGTGGTTTCGTCTTGACTATATATTAAAATATCATCGAAATAAACCACAACAAACCGCCCAATGAAAGGTTTCAGAACTTGGTTAATCAATCTCATGAATGACCTAGGCGCATTCGAAAGACCGAAGGGTATAACCATCCATTCGTACAATCCTTCCTTGGTCTTAAAGGTCGTTTTCCACTCATCACCTGGTTGTATTTGAATCTGATGGTAGTCGTTCCTTAGGTCCAATTTAGAGAATATTTTTGCACCCTCTAACATGTCCAGTATATCATTCAACCGAGGTATAGAAAACTTGTATTTTATACTGATTTTGTTGATGGCCCGGCTATCGATACACATGTGCTAACTCTCATATTTCTTTTGAGTTAATAGAGCTGGTACGGCACATGGGCTCATGCTTTCTCGAATAAGACCCTTACGGATCATTTCCTCCTCTTACCCTTGTAAAATCTCGTACTAATTCGATAATGAGGACGATTGGATAAACTGGACCCCGGGACAAAGTCGATATGGTGTTGGATATCCCGCATGGGGGGTAACCTATTAGGAATGTCATCGGGCCAGATTTCTTTGAATTCATGTAACAAGGGCCTCAGTCTTTTAAGGATGATGGTAGGCTGGAGTTCTTCTCCTTTTATAATTAATGCATAAGCCTGTCCTGTTTCTTTAGATTCTTCTATAAAGTTCCATATGGTTAAGAGAAAATGGCCCTCCACTTTAGAAGTTTCAAGTGGTCCCTTTGGATCCATAGGGGCTAATATGGTCTTCCAACCATCCTTGATGAAGATAAATATGTTATCTCGCCCTTTATGAGTGACGTCACGGTCAAATTGCCAGGTTTGACCGAGTAGTATGTGATATACTTTCATGTCAACCACATCGTATACTACTTCATCCTTATAATGTTCGTCATTTGAAAAGGATATGGTGCACCGTTCAGTTACCTTTGTTTCGCTGACCTTCTTGGTCCAACCGATTGTATATAGGGAGGGATGACGCTCCATTTTCAATTGTAATTTTTTCACCATGACCTTGAAGATGATGTTCTCGCTGCTTCCACTAACAATGATCACGTCACAAACTCTTCGATTCACCATACACCTAGTGCGGAAGATGTTATGACGTTGTGGATGTAGTTCTTTTTTTGGTGGATATAATAGCCGCCTCATGACGAGCGACTCGCCGCGATCTTGCTAAACCCAACTTGAATCATCTACCTTGTCCTCGATGGTATGCTCATGTTCTTCAACATCTAGATCTTCATAGGCGTTATCAGCACTGCCATCATAGATGGTGAGGTTCGCTACTTTTTACTGGGGATAAGTATTTGATAGGTGGCCCGGTTGGCCACAACGATAGCAATTGTCGGGCCTTGGTCAAGCATAGGGCTTCGGGATTCTACATGGACCAGCAGTAGTCGATATGCCCATTTGGGGTCTAGCTTGCCTACTTCCCTGATCTCGGCTTTCAGACGTAAGAGGTTGAGTGCGCGTTCCTACGGGCTCCTCCTTGGGTTGTAGAGCTCCTTAGGGTGGACCTTCCACATCGATTCTTGCGGTATGATAGGTCTGTATGTTAGGACATTCAAGTTGCACTTCCCTTTGAGTAGCCAACTTGATCGCATCATTCATCGTCCAGACGAACTACATCTGGACCGATCCTGGATCGTCATATGCAATCCACAGTTGAATCGAGCAACTTGCTGTGATTCAGTTTCGACCAAATCGTTACACGCTGCCAGGCGATAAAATTCTTCTACGTATTTTCTTACCGACCGACTACCCTGTCAATAATTTTGGTATTGTTGGAATAATACCTGATCGTAATAGCTAGGGAGGAATCAGGCACATAATAGCTGCTTCATCCGCTGTCATGTGCGGATTGATGCTTTCATCTGCCTGATTCGTGCGAGTTGTAGTTGTTTCCACCAAGCTGAAGCTCCGCCTTTCAACTTGTATGCCACAAGCTTGACCTTCTTTGCTTCAGGGATGTCCATATAGTCGAAAAATCGCTCGACTTCGGAAAGTCAATCGAGGAAGTCCTCAATATGTAGTTGGCAATTGAAGTTAGGAATATCAACTCGCATCTTAAATTCTCGATCGGTTCGTTCTACTCGATCGCCACCTTGTTTAAGGTGTTGGAAGATTATGTCGTCAATCTCCTCCTCACTGGATCCCTCTTCCTTAAGAATGACCCTTGGACGCACTGCCCGTACTATCCTGCTATCAGGGCGATTACGAGTTTCAGTAATTGGCGGTGGAGAATTACCACCAGGAACACGGAGTTGCCCTAAGGTTTCCGCCAAGAAACCCGCTATGGGGTCGATGGAAGCCTACAGCCCTTGCATAGCTTGCCAATTTTCTTGCTGCACTGTTCAAAAGCTACCGCCATTAAAGGTAAATTTCCTAGAGCACCGCCCATGGGATTGTTGCCCGACCCGTCGTTAGAAGCCATCTATCCGAGGAAAAATCTCGCTCTAATACCAAATTGACGTAGGGAAGGACATGAGGTCGAGCACTGTCTTCCTCAAGAGGATAACTATTCCGAATCCACGAAACTTCTCTGGACTCCTCACAGGAACTTCTCGAATCCACGAGGAAAGAAAGCAGAAAATAGAAATAAATTCTAATAAATTCGAAATTGATTAATGAATAAATAAAAACAAGTTCACAACCCTTTAAATAGGGGTACCAAGCAATGGGAAAGAAATCAAAATCAAACTACAATTAGAACTCCTAGAATTTGCATCTTACTTAAATAGTAAACTTACTATTTATAGACAGTCATGATGTCTACTAGTGCGCAAGGTTTTTGGCCAAAAATAGTAAGTGTCCTTTTTGGCTTCACCAAACCGTTCTCCTAATTTTTCTAAGCTCTTTTCACGTTGGATACAACTCCTAAAGCCCAATGGATGAAGAGTTATAATCAAACTAAAACTTACTATTTATAGTAAAAACGAAATTAAAATAGAAAAATGACCATTGATCTAGCGGTATTTCGCAAATCCGGCATGGGTAACCCGGCATAGCAGGGTTGGTTGGATAAAGTAGCTCGTTCTATCCAAAATCATATATTTTACGTCAGATAACTCATGTCTGATTGCGAGATATGCTCGATTTAAGGTCCGATGATTTGGATCAGTTCTGTCGCCGACCAGGCCTTTTCTGATCCATCTTGGCCATGTAACTGTCCACGACCCACTCTACATCAATTCGAAGTAATTATCCTTGAGAAAAATGGTGATCAACCTCATCACATTCATCCCCACGTTAGTTATCTTTTTATAGTCATCATCTAGACAACTTTTCACACTAATGTGACTGTGGTGCTTGGCTTGTTGATTATCAATACCAAATCATATAATATACATAACTTCGTTGGTCCGTAGCAATATTGAGAAGATAGTCAGGGTTTTCGCAACTCTGATTTTTTCCACCCGGCGTTCCCAGTTAGGAGCAGCTTTGATGGATTCTCTTGTCCATTGAGGTCGGTGGATCCCCGACTATATGGGTCGGCCGTTGTGAATGCCCCTTACATCTATGCCGTCTATCCATTATAATAGCTCACTTTAGAGCATGAAAATAAAAAAATAAAGTAGATCCAAATCATAAGTGGACCACACGACAGGAAATTTTGTAACCCAATAAATTTTTATGATACTCAGGTTTCATAAATACTTGAGAAATTTATTTATTTTTTTTTTTTTTGTTTTTTTATTTTTATTTTTGTGTATTATTAGTGTAAGCTTGTATGCATGTGAAACCCATACAACTTGTATAGACAAAAATTTGAGAACTCTGAACAAGACAAAACCTTCAGGACGTCTCATTGCAATAATTCAACCATACATTACCAGAGTTAGGGCCCAGATTCGTAAGATCCACAGTCCGACAGACCCACAACTTGCTGTAGGAATATTCGGCGCTAATTTACATTGATCGGATCGTCAAATTTTGAAACGAACCGCCCAAATCCACTTAGACTAGCCTAAAAACACGTTGGACGGTTGATGGACCAATCTGGATCAATCTTAGGGCGATCTGACCACTAAAATCATATAAATCATAATGAACAGCTGAAAGTACACGACGTCTAGTACACAAGGAGTCTGACCCACTCCAGGAAATTCCACTAGACCAGTACAGGGCTGGGCCACGCAGTGGACGGCTTGGATCATCCATCCACAAAAATCGACAAAAAAAAAGAAGTTAAGTTATCGGGTCAGCAGGTGCTGACCGGGTCAAACTCGATAAAACGACAAACTCGAAGAAAGTTACCCCTGGCCCACCATAATAATCCTACAGATGATCTGGACCGTCCATCATGTTCGGCGTTCAAATCCGATCAACCGTACGTAAGATGCACACGTTTACACGCACGTGCGGAGGGGAATTCTCCACTCATCTGAACCGTTGGAGGCTATACATCTCAGCCCTTCAATTCCTTCTCACTCGTATCGTTCAAGAAACCATGTTTTTTTACTTTCCGCCAACGATTTCAAACAGTTACAAGCAAGATGTGATCGTGGCCATCCACGTCGCCTCCGGATCATCCCCAGCATATAAAGGGTATCTAGAGGATCATATACAGTTAGGAACGCTAACAGAATACGCTCCCCCATGTGCGTCTGTCCTCGTACACGAAAAACCTGCGGAAAGTGAGGATTCGAACCCCACCGAAAATTGGGTCCCAAAAGCTTTGTGGGACCCATCCAAGACGTCCAGAACGTTTGGATCGCAAGATTAACCATTCGAATGAAATCCGCCATTAGAGGTGGGATCTTCTTCCCCGTTCGAACGGAGCAGAAATCCTGTTTCGAACACAGAGAAAGAGAGAGAAAAAAGACAGAGAGGGAGAGATAAAGTAGAGAGAGAAACGGAGAACGCCCCCCATCGCTGCCGGGTTTCACAGCTGAGTCCATGACTCGCTCCTTAACTCAGAACCAGGTCTTACATTATCTTCGACACTCTCGCAAGATCCTTCCTTAACCAGAGATCTCTGGACATACAGAGAAGGTGGAAGAAGATATCATGGAGGAGTGAAGAAGAGTTGCAGCTCTACTTTCGATTCTACTGAGTTGAACAGCGAGTCGACTCGCTGACTTAATCACTGCTGAGATTCCATAAACTTGCTGGTTGGTTTTTGGTTGCCGATTTCTGAAGGGGAGAAGAAGGAAGAGGAAGGAAGAAGAAAGAGAATAAGGAGGGAATTCGTTTTCCTTTCTACCGACTCCGACCAACCCAAACGGAACCTTACACGACCCATTGCCACACCTAACAGTGAGAAATGAATGGGAACTTGTGTTTAAGTTTAATAGTTTCATGTGTTAATGTATGGCTGATTCTTTCTTTGTATGGGGACTCTTTATCTATTGCACCGATGGATCTTTGTTTTCTTAAGTTTGATGGGCCTTTTCCAATGATTTTTTGTTATTTGTTAAAGAAAAAAACATAGGTACGTGTAAGAATCAAGATTAATTTAAAAAATAAAGTTTTGAAGAAATGGAAAATAAAAAATATAAATAAGTACAATATAACTATTTTATCATTTGAAATAATCTAGGACTTGTTGGCAAATCAGTCTTTCAAAAGTCTCCTTGTTGTACACCATGTATTCATGTCCAACACCACTACACGTGTTCGTGTTCAAGCTACAATGTTACATCGGCTCATTTATTAGCTATGCAATTCAGGGTGGTCGGCCTCTGGTGATCTCCAATCTTCTAACATCAGATTGTGGCCCATTTTCAATATCCTGATGATCTCAGTTGGATTCAAATGGTAATTTGGCTTGGGAGCCGGCAGTTGTCTCATTTTCATTTGATAGTACAAGGATGCATTGATGATATCAATCGTGAGGGTTGAAAGGTTTTGTAAGTTGAACATCTTTGAGAGGTTTGATCAACATGAAAGCGCTTATAACTTGACGTAGGGGAGGACGTGAGGTCGAGTACCGTCTTTCTCAAGAGGATAATTATTCCGAATCCACGGAACTTCTCTGGACTCCTCACAGAGACTTCTCGAATCCATGAGGAAAGAAAGCAGAAAATAGAAATAAATTCTAATAAATTCGAAATTGATTAATGAATGAATAAAAACGAGTTCACAACCCTTTAAATAGGGGTACCAAGCAATGGGAAAGAAATCGGAATCAAACTACAACTAAAACTCCTAGAAATCACGACTTACTATAAATAGTAAACTTACTATTTATAGACGGTCGTGAAAAGCCAACATGCATGTATAAGACAACCCATGGGTTTGTGTTTGTAGGCTGAAATCCATGGGTTTGTGATAATAATAAATTAACGTATATGGGCTAACATCTGAGGTTTGAAAAGCCAACATGCATGTATAAGACAACCCATCTCCATGTCATCATGTATCACAATGTGTAACACCGGTTCAAGATCCAAGATGTCTATTAGTTGGATCCCAACCATGTAAATCATTTGGTCCCAATCAGGCTGGTTAGTAATTAAGATACATTATCTATGGACTTTATAAGGTTGGGTTTAACTAATCAACAATATCTCACTTGAAACATGCCACATGCATAATTTTCAATCAAAGAATAGTTTTCTATTACACCATGGTCTGCTAATGGGATAGTAAAAGCATAAAATGTGTGCTCAATAGCACTTAGGTGAATACATAAAATATAATAATATAAATACAATCTTTATTCCCTTTGTGCTTTAGTGTTCTTGAGTTCTTCCAACATTCCGCTAGTTTTCTTTTTCTTTTTTCTTTTTCTTTCTTTTTTCAAAATATAACTTTTACAGAAAGGTGGGAGCACACCACTTGTAACTTTATTGATACGAATAAAATAATGTACAATCATTTGGGTGGACCCCACAAAAAGATAATGACCTCACCAAGCTTAGTATGGATGCAATAGACTAAATGCGTCACATGGAAATATTAACAAAAGCATTTTATCAATAAACATAATGTATTCTCTCTTTCCCTTTGTCCAAAGTGCTAGCGTCCAGAAAAGAATTCTCATTCCCTCTCTGTATCCAACTCCAAACCCAATGCACATGGATTTCTAGTTGTATTGGCTTTCCGATTGTGCTGATGGTAGTGAAACCTTGATATCTCCACATTTCTTTGATAGTGGACCAAATAATCCCAAGTTTTCTTGAAAAGATTCATTCGTGAATGTAAGAAACTGTTGAGTGGTTTGCTACTTATAAGGTGGTTTTGTGAAAGATTCAACATATCAAGAAATATTAACTTTGTAAGTTTCTCAAGGGTCTTACCCGATAAGCTGTTCTGTGAGAGATATAATGACTCAAGTTCCTTTATATTCCCCAACGATGCTGGAATTCGGCCAGTGAGATGGTTATTGGACATATTAAGCACATGCAGTAACTTTAGATTCCTAATTGATTTTGGAATATCCCCATAAAATTTGTTATTTGAGAGATCCACTATGGTAAAGGCAATAAGGATCTTTACCAACTCCATTTCTAGCCCTTTGCTCACGATAGTGACTTTATCTTAGTAGTATATACTATCAGATTTTTGGCTAAGAAATTGAGATCGGGATTTTCCCTCCTCCATCATTGCCTTCCAACTCTTGAACAATTTGATGGCAAGCTACCTGTGAAGCTATTAGAAGGGAGGTCGATGATTAGTAACAATGGGGAGTTGCGAGTTGGTAGGAATTGTCCAATGGTGCCATGGAATTTGTTGGATCTCAAGATGAGAACATGCAATTGGGACCAATTTTCCAACAGAATAAGAAAGGTGTCATTTATTTGATTGTTTCCAAGGTTTAACACCTCCAGCTTCTTGCAATTGGCCAAAGACCTTGGCACCTGGCCTTCTAACTGATTTCGACTAAGATCAATTGTCTCTAGAATACATTGCTTTTTGAATATTTTAAGCAAGATGCCTTGAAATGCATTTCCTCCAAGATTCAAAACTGTGAGGCCAATGATGTTTTCGCCTAGACATGGTGGAATCGAACCATTGAAGTGGTTGTCAGACAGAATGAGGACTTGTATATAAGTGTTGCAAAAAAGCGATGGAACTTCTCCACTAAAATTATTGTTCGAAAGTGAATAGATTCTGATGACAAGTGGAGGGTTTGGGATTGAGCCCTCTAGCTTGTTAAAGCTTAGGTCAAGGTATTGCAACTTGCTTATAGAAAGATCTTGAAGTGGTGGCACTAATCCCTCTAAAGCATTATGAGAAAGATTCAAATAATTCAAAGTCCCATTTCCAACCTTCCATATCCGATTGGGTATTTCACAATTGATTTTATTAATGGAAAGGTCCAAATAAATCATTTTCTCTTGGCTTCTTAAGAAATCTGGAAATTTGCTGATGTTGCAAGATCTTAATATCAACCGTCTAATTTTGCTGATGTTGCTGATGGTGTATCAGATTCAGGTATCATATCATTCACCACTAATACGGCTCTGTATCGACCTGTATTGGGCTGTTTATGAACACAAAAAACAAAGGTAGGAAAACACAAATCGGGGAAGCTTAATTTATGAATAACAACAACAAATACAAATACAAATACAAAGTCAAATATGAGGGAACTTCCAAAAAAAAAAAAAGATAAATAAGAGGGAACTATTGGGAATTCACTTGCCCAAAGAGAGGGTATATCCAATGAGAGGAGTCATGACCTTTCCGAATAAACTACAAGAAACTCTCATCAAAGTGGAATAGAAATTCTTGAATGCCTTTGCTAGGTTTACATATGGGCATATATAGAAGATGGTCACCTTATGGGAAAATGCAGTCATCGTTGACCTGTTGGACCTGGTGCCTAGGTGGTTTGGCCAATAGTGGGTCAAGAAATATTGAATGGTGATGTGGATGATCTCTTTGACTGCCATCAATCATCATAAAAAATGATTTTACTGAAATTTTTTCAGATTTATCTTTTAGCCACATCATTGAATCTACCTCAGAGATGGATGAATGACAATTTGAAAGCATATCTAACAAGCTAACCAATTCATCCTTCTCTTCATCTTTCAAATTTCTTCTACAAGGAGCCCAGGTAATTTCCTTGTCATGAAAAGAGAAACAATGATCAACCGAAATATTTCCTCTTGAAACACTTGAAAGAAAGATATAGGATAACCATTAAGCTCGGGGGCTTTATCCCTTCACAAATTTGAAATAACTTGATCTCCTAATTGATCAAAACTAATCAATTTACATCTTCCTCAATTATAAAATTAGAACCCATTATAGATGGTTTAATAAAATTGGGTGTCTTAAAAGTCCTATAAATGTATGTCAGGAGAGTTGAGATCTGTGTCTTATTGTGATTTTATTCTAGGCAGTCACGTGTGCATGTTGCGTGCGCGCATGGGTGTGTGTGCATGTATATGTTTGTGTGTGAGTGCATGTATATGCGTTCATGCATACACATGAGCATATGTGTGGGCATTTTAGCTTCAAGTTAGCTGGATAAGGTGTATTATCTCTGGTTCTACCTTTTCCTTTCTTGTAATTCCTTTGTGGCTTTTCAATAAAAATTCCATTCATTAAAGAGGGCAAAGTATCCAAAGAAGGTCATTGCTATTCTTCTTTGGATAAAGCGATAAAAGCTTCGAGTTAAACCAATTCATTGCAAATTGCAAGCTTGTTTGCTTTCTTCTATCATTTTCCATCTGATGGTTCTTCAATAGAAGAATTTAGTTCTTTTACAAATTATAATGTGAAATCTCTTTCCTATCAGTTTGTTCCCTAGGTCTCCTAGCCCCCCTTTGGTAAATCAGTTTATGATATTCGCATATTCCCTTCTTTTCTCGCCTTCGGCGGGCTTTTCAATAAATTTAATATTATATATCTATCAAAAAAAAAAATTTGCATGCTAGACATGCTCATATATATGTGACACTTATTTCCAAATTGGGTGGTGCTGTTGTTAGAACCTATTTCCGCACTTCTTCTATGATTCTATATATGGCCTTCCATGGCATTTTGTTCAGGCCTATTTTTCATTATGGGTTTAGAGGCAAAACTTGACCCAACCTGCCAACACGACTCGGACTGACTCAAAAAGTGAGGTTTGGGTCGACCCATTTCCCCTATAGGTTGGGTTTGGGTTTGTGTTTTGTCAACTCAGAAATCAAATGGGTTGGGCTTGGGTTGTGCTTTGTCAACTCGAAATCAAATGGGTTGGGTTTTGGTTTGCTCAGCCGGACCCGACAGTCATGAATATATTTCCCCCTGCTTCCTCGCTACATGTGTATTTATATTATAATATAATGTAAGTTTAAAAACTATAAACTTAAGTTATGATGGTTGTAATTTGGTTGTAGTAAGAGTTTTATTTTATATTTATTAGGAGATCTAAATATGTGGTTGATTGTTTATATTTTTTCTACAAAATGAAAATATTTTTTTATTTTTATATTTTTTTAATTAAATTGGTCATGTGGGTTGGGTTTGGGTTGGCCTTTCAACCACTTTAATAAATTGGTTGGGTTTGGGTTGAACCTAATCTCATTATGATTGGAACATAACCCGACCCAAACCCAACCTTACATGACCCATTGCCACACCTAATAGTGGGAATTGAAAATTTCAAATATTACACTCAAAATGGAAATGGGTGTTAGGAAATCAATTAGGGATGTGTAAGAAGTGACTCACATAAATCATAATGTTCATTATGTTTTAGCCGTGGAATACATTTTACCAATAGATAATTTGTCATTGGGTCATTTACTACTGCTATAATTTCGGTTGTTGTATATCAGTAATTGCAATAAACATTTTATTATTTTAAATAATGTTTATGGACATTCAGCAAATTTGACTTTCAAAAGCAACCATTGATCTCATCTTTATATTTGTGTCCACTGCTGACACACATATCAATGTTCAAGTTTAATAGGTTCATGTGTTAATGTATGGCCGATTCGCTTATGTCCGTGCAACTTTCTTTATATAGGGACTCTTTATCTATTGCATTGATGGATCTTTGTTTTCTTTTAGCTTGAGGGGCTTTTACTCAATGAATTTTAGAAGTTGTTACCTTCTTTGAGATAAATGGGTACAAAATTAATTGTCCAGACCAATCATGCATTGGTGAGAATTCTTTCATGGCATGACCTGCAGTTAGTTTTCCACCCATCTAAGAAAACTATTGCAGTTAATCATTGAATTCATGTTTAATCATGAACCATTTCAATTGTGTCTGAATTGAATCATATGCTGTGGTTCATTTCAATTGTGTCTGAATTGAATCATATGCTGTCAATTGTCAATTCTGGCATTTTAACAAGAAGTTATACTAATATTTCGAGGATGTTTTACCGAGAATAGGTTCTAGTAGTGGATGTTTTGTGCCTAACTATTCACATATGTGTGTTTGAATGTATATATTGATTTGTGCATGTTGAATTTGATTTCAGGGGTCAGATGGGTTTGTCAGAGGAGGACCAAAAGAAGGCCCAGGACCTCAGATTTCAACTTAATGAAGAAACCGATGCAGAGAAAAGTGCAAAAGAATTTACCCAAGCAGTTGAGATTGGAAGCAATGTGCATGAGACCCAGATTGATGTGGTTGGATGCTGCCAAGGTGCCGGAAACTCTTCTTGTTGCCAGAATCCAAGTCCAAAGGAAAAAATTAAAAGCAATCAAGTCAATGGAGAGGGGGTGAAGAGCAACAAAGTAAGAGCAAGCAATAGTGGCAAAGGGGCTTGCACTCGCAAAGCGTGTGCAATGCCAACATGGTTCGAGAGTTGGGAATGGGAGGACACATATGCAGCCCTTGCAGTCGTTGGGGCAGTTGTGTCAGTCGCCATAGCTTACAGCTGTTACAGGCAGTTGAGATAAGAAGTTTTTACCTTCACAAGTTATAGTGGGTAAATTTTTTTTTTTTCTTTGATTTTTGTATTGTATTCTACATTACATAGGGCCTAGAATTTGGTTGTATTTTGTGTATGATCTATAGAAAATCAAAGAGAAGAAGTCCAATCTTTCTAGAAAATAGGCAACTAAGTTACATGACTTGGGCGGTGATCTTTATTGCAATTAATTCAAAAAATCCCATCTTTGCTTCTACTTTCATTAATTCCTCATAAGGGTTGTTTGGATGTACCCAAAATGCAAATTACAGTTTGTTATTCACAAGTTCGCATTTTAAAGTAGCAATGATGAGGACATCGTGCACACGCACGCCCGCACACCACCACCCCTATGCACGTACATACGCAGAAGGAGGACCCTACCATCGATCTGGCTCGATGACGACGTTCAGGGAGGGCCTCTTAGCTAAAAGACAAGTTTTGGTTCAGAAAAGTGGCCCGATAGTCAAGAATAGCCCACCATGGGATCTCATGATCGTGGCCCACTCGTCGGATTAGTTTTATATTTTAGGTTTTACTTATTGTTATTATTTAGAACATCGTGAACGCTTTAGATTTCCTTGTTTGGTTTTTATTTTAGTTTACTTTATCGCCAAGTAATAGGTGTCGCACATGGTGCGAGTTTTTGGGTATAGGGTTCTCCCTATAAATAGGCATCCCTTGTAGTTCTTTTCATTCATTGAAGTTAATAAAAAAATTCCTGCTTTATTTTTCTGTTCTCTTCATGAGTTGTGGAAGAATTCAAAAGTGGGTGCGAAGCCCTCCCTTTTTGAAGGGATAACTACTGTGGTGCGAAGCCACATCGATCCCAATTCACCCCCATCTTCCATCATCTTTTTTTCTTTCCATCTTCCCCCACCATTCATATTTCGAATTTGTCCTTTTGTTGTATCAGATTTCTTCATTGAAGAAGGTTTCTAGATTTCGGCCCGCAAGCGAGCTGAAACTTCGGCGGAGCACTACGCACAAACCGTACATCGGATCGAGCTGAGATTTGGAGGTTTTGGAGTCCATCCCTGGCCAACCAGGGCCAAGGTGGCTTTTTTCTGAATAGTGGGCCCCACACACGTGCGGCCGAGATCACACGCACGTCCGTCTGGGTCATTGTTGCTGTCCACACGCGGGATCATCTTTTGACTCATGTTTTTATCATCTTTTATCCTCTCATAGCCGTTTTTACATGAATCCTAACCCTATATTACATGATCCCTAATTGATTTGCCCATTTTTATCACCTTAGGGTTCCTTGAATTGAAATTAGAGAATCCTTTGGATTAGGGACTGATTTTTATGCATGAGTAATTGATTTTATTTCCCTTTGACATTATTTGGCTTATAATTTTATTGGTGCAGTCCTAGCCTGTGTCGGTTTAGACCCGCATAGATTCCCCTTTAATTGAATGTTTGAATTTTCTTGTGAGATGTGGAATTTGTGTGATTGTTTCTGAATTGGTGTGATCTAAGTCTGCAATCTTGCATATCATATTTAAATTCACGTCCTGCGTCAAGCAACTGTCCCCTTGTCATAAATGGAGGGCAATGTACCACTTGCGCTCGTTTATGAAATAACCTCAAAAGCGTGAATAAAATGAAAATGGGTCCGAGTCCTTTTCATCCCTTCTTCATTCTGGGCAGCATATGGGATGAGCCAGAGTGGATGACTATGGTGCAATTCAGAGCTGCAGCATTGTCGGATTAATCCATTGTTCTTTTCGGTAACGACATGAAATGCCTATAGTGCAATTCAGAGTGGATGACTCTTATCACCAGTGTGAAGGTCGTCGGCCTCTGGCGACCTCCAATCTTCTAACATCAGAGTAAGTGTGGCCCACTTTTCAATCTCCTGATTATCTCGGTTGGATTCAAATGGAAAAATTGTCTTGGGAGCAGGCAGTTGTGTCATTTTCCTCCCTGACTAAAGGATGCATTTGGATATTGCTTGAATCATGCTGGAATCATTAGTTGCTTTGAAATTTTGGAAATTGATTGTTGGCTCTGCTATGTTTGGTGTGATTTGAATTTTGAGAAATACAATAGATGAATGTAGGCATTTTTTTTTTTTTTTTTTTGTTTTCAAATCTTTCTGCCATTATCAATGTCTAAAACATTCTAACATTGAGATTCTGCACTAATGGAGGATCCAGTATATGGATGGACTCAATCAGTGTATCTTGCTGCTACACACCGGTGAGAGAAATATATTTTATTCAAATTCTTTGGACTCTACACGCCAGTGAGAGAGAGCTACATTTTATTCAGATTCTTCGGACTCTACTGTTTCATTTGCTAGTACAAGGATGCATTGATGATATCAATCGTGAGGGTTGAAGGGTTTTGTAAGTCGAACATCTGTGAGAGGTTTGATCAACACAAAAGCGTTTATAATAGTTGTGAATGAAATTTGGTGAGGTTTGATCAACACAGAAGCGTTTATAACAGTTGTGAATAGAGCTGTACACGAACTGAGTTAGCTTGGTTAGCTCGCTCGACTCGACTCGAAAAAGCTTGATTTAACTCTGTTCAAAACTGAGTTTGAGTCGAGTCGAGCTGATTTTTTGAGCTCGAAAAAATTTCGAGCCGAGTTGGACTCGACTCGGCTCGAACCCCAACTCGAATCGAACTAGTTCAGTGACTCGGTTATTTTGATATTTATGTTGCTCACCAAGTGTTTGATGAAATGACTGAACAAAGTGTCGGCTGGTGGTGAGGAAGGTATGGATAAGAATTAAATATACTTGTATCTTGATTTTGATGTTGCCTACTGAGTGTTTGATGGAATACCTGTAAATTGTTGCTGCTGTTTTAAAATACCTTGAGAAATTGAAGGTGCACTCCTTGTGTTTGAGAAAATGCCACACATGCTCGATCTCGGCTCGAACTGGCCCGAGCAACTGACTGAACTATGCCGAGCTAGCCAGTCAGGCTCGAGTTCGAGTTCGTGTCAACTAGTGGCCGAGCCAAGTCAAGTTGTGCCCAGCTCGACTCAGTTCGACTCGTGTACAACTCTAGTTGTGAATGACATTTGGTGAGGTTTGATCAACACAGAAGCGTGTATAACAACATCACAAGATTGCACGCTGGAACAGATTTCAACCATTGATCAGTTGGGCTCCCAGTCATCTATATTATCTGGTCCAAAAATCAGGCTGGTTGGTAGGATTCATGATTGTGGACTAAGGTGGGGCTCTTGATTTATGGACTCCCCAGGTGGGTGGTGCTCAACTGATTAGTGGTATCTAACATAAAATATGTTACACCAATTTTCAATCAGAGACAAGTTTTCTATTATAATTTAGACTTCGAAACAGGAAAAGATGGATTTTCTATTATAATTTAGACTTCAAAACTGGACAGCGAAAACATTATTCTTTCCCATGCTTCAGTTCCCTTGAGATATTTTGCTCCTCCTAGCTCCAAAGTGCCAGAGTTCACAAAAGAATTCCCATTCCCACTTTGTATCCAACTCTAAACCCATGGATCCCCAATCATATTTACTTTTCGATTGTGTTGTTGACGGTGGTGAAATGGTAGTATCTCTATATTTTGTTAATGTTAACGTCTACATAATTGTAAGTGATTTATTCATGAATATAAGAAATTGTTGAATTTGCTATATTTTACCTACAGGATAGTTTCGTGAAAGAGTCAACATCATAAACAATATTAACTTTGTAAGTTGTAGAGAGATCTGTAAGTTCACTACAACAAAAGGAGGTATAAACGGCATTTGCGTTCCTCTTTTAGCGGCGCTATGTAAGACCCTACCCAACGGATATCTTGCTGTGTGTGTGTGTGTGTGTATATATATATATATATATAAACCCTACCGGCGCGGCCTACCCTCATTTCATTCCCAGCCCCCACGCGACTCTCTCCTTCTTCCTACCTCCGACTCTCTCTCTCTCTCTCTCTCTCTCTCTCTCTCTCTCTCTCTGTGCAACTCCACGACTCTCTCCTTCTACCAGCCCCCAACTCTATCTTGTCTCTCTGCTGTCATTTTGGGAGAAGGCCCCTGTTTTTAGACTGGTTTTCTGAAATTTTCATTTGGGCAAACCACCCTAATTTCAAATATTAAGGTTGTGCAAAAGAAATGAAATAGGTAGAATGGCAAGTGGCGCATTTGACCCCTGCATGATTGACAACATAATCTTTTGCCTCTAGTTGAAACTTATCAACTACAACCATGGAGTATGGAATTTGAGGTTCTCTATATAATGTTAAAGGTGATTCATCATTCTTAGTATAACAGGAATCAGATACCACTTCGACTTTGGCTATCTTCTTAGCCATCGATCGGCTCCGGTTCGACCATATTGTGTACCAAAAATTAGGCGATCAAAAAAAGAGGTGGGCCAAACCACAAGGTACAATTGGGATGGGTAAGCCCACAATTAATTCTTTCCAGTTTGTGCATGAGACCGCTTACTTTGCATATGCCACTCAATTCATTCATAAGATGCAGCGATCGGGATGGGTGGATAACCCAGAAAGTTAGGCCATTCCAATATTGAGGTGGCTAATGCAACGTGATTTTAGAGGTTTTTCATATGTTTTTTTGGTGGTATGGCTTGTTTGAGTTTAGGACCAGCCTTCTCTTTCAGCTCCATGGAGTATCAACGGTTGAGATCCCAGAACCACGAGCCCTGGTCCTTTCCCTCCTTTTTGAGTTCTGATTGCGCAACGAAGAGCAGCGACGTAGTACCGTAATACATTCAAAACGGACCCCTCTCACTCTCTCTCTCTCTCAACTCGACAAACGCAGAAGCTCGCGAGAGGTCTTTCAAGGTATGAGGATTCTTCTTTTCCTTTGATATTCGAGAACTTGTTAAAGAAATGAAATAGGTAGAAGTTCTCAACTGAAGGCATTCAATTCACACGGTTTCTTGTGATGTGGCACATTTGAGATTTGAATATGCTTCCATTTTGAGCTCATTTCTTAAAATGAGGTGTTAAAACGGATGAATATCATAGGAGTCCGGATCCTCCGTTATCTGGTCAACAGGGATTTCCTGTTACCCTAATGGTTTGGTGTCCGAAGCTTTATTTTATTATATATATATATATATATATATATATAAACCCTACCGGCGCGGCCTACCCTCATTTCATTCCCAGCCCCCACGCGACTCTCTCCTTCTTCCTACCTCCGACTCACTCTCTCTCTCTCTCTCTCTCTCTCTCTCTCTCTGCAACTCCACGACTCTCTCCTTCTACCAGCCCCCGACTCTATCTTGTCTCTCTGCTGTCATTTTGGGAGAAGGCCCCTGTTTTTAGACTGGTTTTCCGAAATTTTCATTTGGGCAAACCACCCTAATTTCAGGGCTTACGATCGAGCCGCCATTAAGTTCAGGGGAGTCGATGCAGACATCAATTTCAACCTTAGTGATTATGATGAAGATCTGAAATAGGTAAGAGTCTAGATTTCATCAATTTCAACCTTAGTGATTTCCTAATTAGGGATTTACATTGTTGAAACCCTAATTAGGGATTTTTCTATGTTGTTTGATGCGAATACATATAAACAATTTGTTGTGTGAAATGATTTCACACTCAGTGCTGGTATACTTCCTTGCATTTCTGTTTCTTATGGGAAATGGTTTCCACACAGGGTGACTTCAGCTTTGATGACAGACTTGGAAGACCATCTCTTCATCCACGAAGCAGTTGATTTCCAGTCTTCTGATTGTCGATCCTCACAGAAGACCACTGCACAACAGGTATATAGCATGACCATTAGTCCATTCATGTTACATTAGCTACTTATGCTCAAATCTAAAAGGACATCAATCATACATGCTGGCCATATCTAGGTATTATAAGCTGCTGGTATTGTGGGCCCAGACAGATATTAGGATCAACCAATGGGGATGATTTTTTGCAGTGCCTCTGACCCACGATGGAGCCCCCACATAAGAACAAATATGATCACCAAAAGGTGGCCCACATATAATGTTGATTAGGATGAGCAAATGCTGGTTCAAACATTTGTGTATTTCCTGTTTAAGTTTCGGCATTCTCATGAATTTCTCATCCAAAACTAGATAAAGTCCTTGAAAAACTCACCGAAATGTCTCAAGATCTCTTCAATTGAATCAGGAACCTCTCTGTCTAGGATGTGAACAAATTTGCTGGAGGGAGACGATCAATTTTATTGAATTGATCTCTGCAGGTGCTGATGTCTCGATGGATCTAGGAAAGGCTTGCAAAGAAATCCATTGGCATATTCCTTTTTGGGTCTCCAAGGATTTTTGGAAAGGAGTTTCTATTTAAAAATAAAATAAAATTTATCCGGAACAGTAAATGCCGCAATCCCAATTTTTATTTTTATTTTCTAATAGAGAGAATGATGAAGCTTGGAACGTTGTCCCAATTGTCAGATATATGAATCCATCTCACTTAGTCATGGTCATGAGTCCCTCAGGAGTGGAGATATATATAAAGTTGAAATTGTGTTTAGGTTTCTAGATGGAAATTTTGATCTGAAAAGACTAGACCATATTGAAGATGAGCCAAATTTTTCTGCAACTGCAGGCAGTTCATATCATAATGCATCTTTAAGTGTGATGGACATGGAATTGGCTGCAAAGGTATCTTCTACTGGTAACTGTGGAGAGAGATATAAGCCAGAAGAATATATTCATCATTTATTAAACCAAATTGATAGGGCTATAAGTGCTGGTTGAAAATGGTGAATTTCCTTCTCTTGTTTTACTCCCCAGAGATGTATTTAATTATTTGGAGAGCTATTGTATGCAAGCAGCATTTCATTTCACATTGCAGCAACCTTAAGACGTTTGCATTCAGTAGAAAATAATGTTCAGCAATCAGGGGGGCAGTTACGGAATGGTGCAACTCAAAATGATCAGCCTTTTGAGCTTTTGCCTCATTGGATAATCAGGTGAACTTTCTGGTTTATTGGTAAAAGCTTGCAGATGGCATCTCAATATTTATACCTCTACCAATGAATTAAATTGCTTCATTTGAAAGGGCTGTCTCTATCAATGCTTCTACCCAATCTTCTAGAGGCAGTGGAGCTAATGCCAGACAATGTGGCATGCTTAACAATATCCATCGAAAAGTTCAGGTTTTGATTCAGAAGATGCTTTGTACAGAAGATATCAAATTAGAGTGCAGAATGACAAAACAGATCACAGAAAGCTCATAGAGAAGATTTTTTTTTCATCCAAAACTAGATAAAGGCAACCAAGTAGAGTTTCAATTCAACTAGGATTTAAGCCTTTGCCAATTCTAACTTGAATTATGAGTTTTCAAACCTTATTCTTAAACATTATATAATATACACTGTTATTAATTATTATACTATAAAAATTTGTCCTGTAAACAGCTTCTACTGCATCCATGGGTGAAAGAACTTGGAGAGTTATTAATTATTATACTATAAAATTCTCTGTTTTGGGAGATTCTCACCACTGTGAGGTTGAAGCAACCTCTTCTAGTTCTTGTGCACCATCCATCGTTGAATATCCTCTTCCTAGCACATCCGCTTAGCTATCAAAGATGGGGCTGTGGGCGTATCCATTTGATCAGATGGCATTTATGGTGTTGATGCGTTCGCAGGTGGACCGGCTTTGTCCTTGTTTTAATAAGGGTGAGTTGACTCCGAATACTTTTTACTAGCCGATATTACTTAGAATATATATAATTAGCCAGTTATTATAAAATCACTGTGAATTTGAGAATTTGAAGATTTTTCAACTTTGATGACTTTTCTGTTTGGTTTGCGGGAGAGGATTCTATTTAAAAGCATTGATGGTATAAAGGAAATGCGTTAAACATGTTTTTTCACGGCACACATGTAGTCTCTACTTCAAGGAATTTAAGGGTTTTTAAAATTTTATTAACTTCTAAATATTCATTGCTTTAGTTGTTTGATTAGAAGTATTTAAGAGGAATTGCATCTTATTTTACACTTTTTAAGCATTAGTTACATACTATAGGAATTTGTGATGGAATGAATCCTATAAGACATTGATATAAGCAACTTTTATGTATAGAAAATGAGATAGACTCTGTAAGTCCCAAGCCCGGGTAAAGGAGGAGGGAGAAAGGCTTGAGCGTCACAAAGTCAATATCAGAGGAAGCTGGTAATTACACTTGACTATCTTGGTTTTTTTTTAAAAAAAAAAAAAAATATATTATTAGGTGTCATTTGGCTGCATGGATTTGGATTCTAACTTACTAGATTTCATCTCGGCACATGCAGAACCATAACCGTTAGCATCCTCACTCACCAAGCTGGTAAAAGTCCCAGTTAGAGTCCTTGCAATCTCAGGAAGCACAAAATCCATATGTAATATTTTCCATCTAATATATTTGGTATGTGTGTATCATGCTTGTGTTTTGCACGTGCCATCAAATGAATAAATCCCAGGAACTTGCTACTACTACAAGCATCATGTATCTTTGTTCTTTAGGCTTTCCCTGAAAGCTGACCATTTTTGCTTTCTTTCTTATTTTTGGAGTATCATCTCAGAAGCCTAATTGCATTTAGTTTACTAAACTACAAGGTGGCCATGTGCACTTTGATTAGTAGCATACACTGTTGATCTGAGTAGAAAATGTGGTTGTACCTGGATCCATGGGTTACCACAGCCTACCTGTGCCAATCAAAGTGCATGTGAGCATTTTTCCTTACATTCATATGTTAAGATTAACATCCTCTACATCAAATAATGTGAGCAAAATAAAGATATGTTAACATTAACATCTTCTACTTGCATTAATTGTTTCAACAATCGACCTGCCTCTCAGGCTAAGGTATGGCCTTTGTGGGCATCTTCACAATAGAAATGATAATTCCCACTGGAACCAAAGTTGCAATTGAATTGATATAGCCCTTGTAGGCTTGGTACTGACATTCGATCCTTGGTGCGTCTTAAGTCAATTGAATTGATAAAGTTTGTTCTTCATTGGTTCTCCCTTCTGTTACAATTCACCTGCCAATTCACGGTTTGGCAGTTCTTAACTGCAGTTGGTTGCTTGTTCCTTGGGTGTGTATTGGTTGATTTTGGAGGTTCTTTTAGAATGGTATTGGATATTTGGTGAATTTTTTAGTAGTTGAAATGCTGAATTAATGAAGTTCTTACATTTGCTAATTAAGTCATAGACTGCAAATGCTCGTTGTTGTTTCCTTGTGTTTGATGGATGAACTAACTTGAAGGCTTCTTCTTCTTCTTTTTAAATATATTTTTATCTTTAAAAAAAAAAAAAAAAATCCATAACCAAAAAATTATTGCAAAGAAGAAACAAGAAAAAAAGGGGTGAACTTGCCATCCATCAAGCTAATGGAAAAGAAAGCTTTTTTAACATGTGCCAGATGGTCTCGGAAGCTAGCAAGAGGAGAGAAGAACCTTGAACATGAAGTCCTTTAGTCATGTGTCTTTGCTAAAATATATTTTTATTTGTGTATTTTTTTTTACTATGCTTTACTGAGTCTAGGAGAATTTGTAGCCCAAAAAAAAATTACTGTAGTAATAAACAAATTGGTAGTGTCTGTTTCTTTGTTACCTCAACTTTTGAATATCTTTTTTGGTGTATTTGAAGGGATTTCAGTTTTATTAGGGTGTGTTTGGCAGTTTGGCATTTGGTGTATTTGAAGGGATTTCAGTTTTATTAGGGTGTGTTTGGCAGTTTGGCATTTGGTGTATTTGAAGGGATTTCAGTTTTATTAGGGTGTCTTTGGCAGTTTGGCATTTGGTGTATTTGAAGGGATTTCAGTTTGAAGGTGCATTTGGCAATTGGAATTTGGTGTATTTGGATTTTAATCTAATCTAAACCCCCATTCTGGAGGGTTTTTGAAAATGCAGTCTTGAGGTGAGTCTCTTTTTGCAATGTGCTCTGTTCCAATCCTGGACTGCCATTGCCTTCTGCAACTCTTTTCTGCAAGTGTCAAATGTGTTATTGATTCTGGCAGCATTAGCATTAGCCTAATGATGGCATTAGCATTAGTGTGGCTTTCTATTTATGTGGTCGAACTGATTATGCCAAAAGCTTGACGGGTGTGCATGTGTTGATCTCCTATTTTACTTGTGTGAATTTTAGGTGCATTCCTTTTGTAATTAATCTCATGTTGTTGTGAATGCAGATGGGGATTCTGATTCAAACTTCATCAAAATCAAGCCTATGGAGAGGTAAATTTTGGAGCTGTAGTCATATGTTCTTACCCTGACAATTTTGGGCTTACAAGTTGAGTACAGTGGAGTAGGGCTCTTAATTGAGTTCATCTAATCTCACACGACCATGCCCGCACAATGAGAGGTTGAAAAGCTTTAGCTCCTAATTGAGTTCATCTCATCTCACATGACCATGCACACACAATGAGAGGTTGAAAAGCTTTAGCTCTTAATTGAGTTCATCTAATCTCACACGACCATGCCCGCACAATGAGAGGTTGAAAAGCTTTAGCTCTTAATTGAGTTCATCTTTGTGCAGCTAGCCATAGTTCCTTGCAAGCTTGCTGGTGATACTGTGACCTGGAGTTGGCATATTCACTGCATTATAAGCTCAAGTTGGTACATAAGTGGCAGTGTAGGTAGATAGGTTCTCATTTGCACTGCTCACATTGCTTGAACTAGAATGATCCGATGCATCTTCAGATTGTTCTGCTTCAGTCTGAGTGGTCTCATGGGACTGATTTTTGTGGTTTGCATTAGATCGAGAATCGCTGGCCTGAACCTCACATCCAAATTGATCACTATGAACATCTTCCTTTTTCCTTAACGCAACTCTTTCCCACTGTTCACAGATTTCTCTAGAAGAAAAGTGATTTTCCTACGTCATCAGCTAATAGAAAACTGTATTATTGAAGTATTCATTTTTAATGAGAAGGGACAACCTCAAAATGGAACCTCTATTTTGTCATTCATTCATAAGCATAAGCATCTTATCTAATTACAATCAATTTGTTCTTCATCACATTGTTTGTTTGTTTTTTCATCTCATCTTTTCCTAATTACAATAGAAATTGTAAGAACATATGCAAATGTTTATTTGACAATAAGGAGGTTGTCGGAAGGAGGAATATCAAGGTATTCCCAACCCATTGAAATACTTCAAGAAATAAATGTCCATCCAGGCATTGAAATACCATTTCCAGTGGGCTTTTGAATGTCACTCTAATAGAAGATACATTGCTTGGTAAAACTGAATATCAGGTGAAAAAGCATGGGTTATCAAATTACGCCATGGCTTGGTAAAGCAAAGGGCGGATAGCTGGAGCACCTCATGTAATATTAATATAAGTTAACCGAATATCTTTTGAGATAAAACTGTTGGGTGTGTCTGTCAGATTTTGTGTTATAATAAAGAGCATAAATGATGGGGAGATGCATTTTCTGCATCAGATTTCCAGTTGCTGCAGACCACTTGTGAGAAAAAAGGCTGCATTATGTCTTCTGTGGTTGTATAGGAAGAATCCTGATGTTGTCAATGTAGATGGCTGGTAAGTAGGGATTCTGTATTCTACCTCTAATGGGGCCCTGTTGATTATTTATGCTCATCTGACTTTCTGTTTTAGCTACATTTCTTTTCAGGTCAGATCGCATGACACAGCTTCTAGATGAGTGTAATCTGGGGGTTTTGACACAGTTTCAAATAACCATGAAGCATATTGGAGTAGTCTTCCAAAGTGTGTTAAAATTTTAGAGAGGCTTGCTAGGAACCAGGATGTTCCACAAGAATACACCTACTACAGGATCCCATCACCATGGCTTCAGGTTTGAATTCCTTTTGGAAGGCAATTTTTATTTTTATTTTTTAATTTCTTCTTAATTGTTTACTCAGAAACATGTAAGCATGTAGTGACAAACCATGATTGGTTTTTTTCGCATATTGAGAAGCATGCCATCTTTTCATCCCAGTAAAGATATTCCTCTATTAGAGTATTGCAGGTTCTAGTTCATGGTTGGACAGAGGCAACAGAGCATTTGAAAGAGTACTGCTCAAAAAATGTTTGCCCTCATGTATATGCTTCCCAGATCGAAGGGACAATTGACATCAAATCAGATCTGTGTGCCTATAAGGTATCAGTAGGGATGTCCTTAAGTTTTTTGTGGACAAGTAATGGTTGAATATGCCAACTCGAATTCTTATAATGCAGTCCTTAAGTTCTTTCAGACAGTCCTTAATGGGCAACCAGAGACGATACTTTCAGATATTTGCTAACAGTCTTCCTTTATCCCATCCAAGCTTTTCCTCTTATTTATTTATTTTTGTCTTCTATTGATGTCAGTTGTAGAATCAGAGTCCACCTCAAGGCTTAGGAGTCTGAATTTCAAATTCCAGTCTCAAATGTCGGACATCTCGGACACTTGAGACTTCAGGTTTTTCTGATCTTGATTTCCTCTTTCTACTCTGTTCCTAATCCCTATTTGGGAATTGATGTGTACACCCATCTTGGCAATGTGATTTCTTTAGTTTCTTGCGGTTTCTTCTGTTCATGTAAGAGATCAATATGATTCAGAGACTTGAAAATCAGACAGAAGAGGACATTCCCCATAAATGTGCTAATGTGGTACACCTTCAAGATCCAGGTCATTCAACAAGTGGGACGCACTGTTGACACGCCCAGGCCAACAAATCAGGCCCGTTCACTCATCAGGTGGGTCACATTTGAAAATTGGATAGACCAATCCCATCTCTTTTCTAATCTCTTCTTCTTTGCATATTGTTTGTTTTAGCCTCTCTTGTTTGGAATGGCATGGTTTTAATTATTTTGATAATTGGGGGCTTTTTGTTTTACTATTTTCGTAATGTATGATTTATCAGTGAGGAAGAAGCAAAGAAGAAGATCTATAATGTTTCTTATGATAGATATTTTGGTTTTGGATGTGAGATTGATGAGGAGACCTCAAATAAGCTAGAAGGATGGTATCAAGTGGTTTTAGATTTACGATGAAATTGTTGTTTGGTAAATATTTTTGCTGATTGTACCTTAAAAAAATATTTGCCTGATTTTATCCTTCTCTCTACAGGTCTTCTTGGTGTCCTATTTTTGCTGAGAACAAGGACTATGGAGGTAAGCATTTCAGCATCATGAGAAGATTCCTACTATCTTACTTTCTCAAAGCAACTTATGACATGAAAGTTCCATCTATGGCATTTATTGTAATGTCCAGTGTGAGGTTGGCATTGCATGTCATTGTTATGAGAGTTGCTAATATCTCCTTCAATGCAGGTTAAGGTTGCTCTGAGAGATCTTATGCTCTCAGATTATGCCAAGAAGAATAATGTAAACACCTCGGCATTGACACAGTCTGAAATTCATGATATAATACTGGGGGTTGAGATAACTCCACCTTCACAACAGAGGCAACAGATTGCGGAGATTGAGAAGCAGGTGATGTGTTTAATAAAAGTCTATCAAGCTGAGAAGCTTCTTTGCCGGTTTCACTTGGCTAATAATCTTTAGCAAATCTTATTTGCAGGCGAAAGAAGCAAGCCAACTTATAGCAGTCAAAACAAGGACAACAATTGTGCACGGCGATGAACTCATTGTCACCACAACCAGGCCCTATGAGCAAGCAGCATTTGGTTCTAAAACTAATTGGCGTGTGAGAGCAATCTGAGCAACGAATCTATATCTTAGAGTCAATCATATTTATGTGAACACCGAGGACATTAAGGTAAATAATTATGGCTATTTTCCATTGTATGCAATTTTTAACTTTCAAGGTTCTGGAAACTGAACTTATGTGAGTAATGCCTGATTACAGGAGACAGGCTACACATACTTCATGCCCAAGAACATTTTGAAGAAGTTTGTTTGCATAGCAAATCTTCGGACTCAAATTGCAAGATATTTGTATGGCATAAGCCCCCCAGATAACCCTCAAGTGAAGGAAATCCGTTGTATTAGTTATCAATTAACATTAATATTTTTTAGCTAACTCATCAAATTGAAGATGTGTATTGTAATAAATATTATATTTTTTTTATTGTCCAGTAATATAAATTTTGTTTAATATTCAGTTTTATTTGTATGGCATCATTTTTATGTTTCAAATATTTAAAAAATACAGGTTTCTATTGAATTACATATAATTAAAAAAAAAATTACTGGTATGCCAGGGCCTTTGAAATCTATACAAAAGCTTCTACCAGCGCTTGTGTAGAATTCTCGGCGCTTTTTCATGAAAAAGTGTTTAGAAACTACTTTACCGGCGCTTAGAGTGAATTTTTGACGTCGTGAACTACACTTACCGGCGCTCAGACAAGCGCCGCTAAAACTCTAGCACGCCAATAGTTTTCCCGAGATACCCATTTGCAGCGCTTGTTAGCGCCGCTATTATAACTGCCGGCGCTTTTAGATGATTTAGCGGCGCTTTAAAGCGCCAAGTTGCAGTTGTTGTAGTGGTTGTAGAGAGATCTCACCTAACAACTTATTCTTCAAGAGATCTAATGAATCAAGATTCTTTATGCTTGATGATGATGTTCGAATTTAGTTGATAAAATGGTTGTAAGATATATTGAGCACATGCAGTGACTTTAGATCTCCGATTGATTATAGGATATCCTTGGGAAATTAGTTATTTCCAGGATCTACTACGGTGAAGATAGTAAGAATATTTACCAGTTCCATTTCTTGCCCTTTGCTCACCATAGTCACTTATCGTAATAGTAGGCAGGACGAGGTACTACCCCTACCAAGACCTAACTAGAGACAACCAGTCTTGTTAGGGGCTGTGGGGCCCATTGTGATGTATATGTTTTATCTATGCTATCCTTTAATTTTGAAAGACCATTTTATAGCATGAGCCCAAAAAGGAGGCAGACCAAAGGCTCAAGTGGCCCACACCACATGAAGCAATGGGGATTGAACCCCTACCGGTTAAAACTTTCTAGGGCCCACCGTGATGTTTATTTGCCATCCAACCTGTTCATAAAGTCACGTTGACCTGGAGGAAGGGAAACATAAATATCAACTTGATCCAAAACTTCTGTGGATCACAACCATGTAAATTATTTGGTCCATCAATTAAGTTGGTAAGTACGATCCATTATCTAAGGACTTTATAAGGTTGGGTTTAACTAATCAATAATATCTCACGGGAAACATGCCACATGTATAATTTTCAATCAAAGACCAGTTTTCTATTACACCATGGTCTGCAAATGGGATGGTAAAAGCATGAAATGTGTGCACAATAATACTTAGTTGAATACATAAAATATAATAATATAAATACCATCTTCATTCCCTTTGTGCTTTAGTGTCCTTGAGTTGTTCCTACATTCTGCTAGTTGGTTTTTTTTTTTTTTTAAACCCTTTACAGAAAGGTGGGAGCACACCACCTGTAACTGTGTTGATATGAATAAAATAATGTACAATCATTTGGGTGGGCCTTACAAAAAGAAACGTACCTCACCTAGCTTAGTATCGAAGCATTAGACTAAATGCCTTACACAGAAATATTAACAAAAGCATTTTATCAATAAACATAATGCATTCTCTCTTTCCCTTTGTCCAAAGTGCTAGAGTCCAAAAAAGAATTCCCAATCCCACTCCGTATCCAGCTCCAAACCCAATGCACATAGATTTTCGATCGTATTTGCTTTCTGATTGTGCTGATGGTAGTGAAACCTTGTCATCTCCGCATTTCTTTGATAGTGGAAGACCACATAATCCCAAGTTCCCTTGAAAAGATTCATTCGTAAATGTAAGAAACTGTTGAGTATGTGGTATGCTACCCACAAGAAGATTTTGTGAAAGATTTAATACTTCAAGAAATGTTAACTTTGTAAGTTGCTCAGGGATTTTACCCGATAAATTATTCTGCGAGAGATCTAATGACTCAAGTTCCTTTATATTTCCCAATGATGCTGGAATTCGGCCAATGAGATGATTATATGATATATTGAGCACATGCAGTGACTTTAGATTCCCAATTGATACTGGAATATCCCCATAAAATTTGTTGTTTGAGAGATCCACTACGGTAAAAGCAGTAAGGATCTTTACAAACTCCATTTCTAGCCCTTTGCTCACGATAGTCACTTTATCTTGGTAATATCCACCGATAGATCTTTTGCTAAGAAATTGAGACTGGGATTTGCCCTCCTCCATCATTGCCTTCCAACTCTTGAACATATTTGATGGCAAGCTACCTGTGAAGCTATTAGAAGAGAGGTCGATGATTTGTAACAGTGGGGAGTTGCGAGTTGTTAGGAATTGTCCAATAGTGCCATGAAATTTGTTGGATCTCAAGATGAGAACACGCAATTGGGACCAGTTTTCCAACAGAATAGGAAAGGTGTCATTTATTTGATTATTTCCAAGGTTTAACACCTCCAGCTTCTTGCAATTGGCCAATGACCTTGGCAACTGCCCTTCTAACCGATTTCGACTAAGATCAAGAGTCTCTAGAGTACATTGCTCTTTGAATGTTTTAGGCAAGATGCCTTGAAATGTATTTCCTCCAAGATTCAAAACAGTGAGGCTAATGCTGATTTCGCCTAGACATGGTGGAATCGAACCATTGAAGCGGTTGTCAGACAAAATGAGGACTTCTATTTGAGCATTGCAAAAAAGTGGTGAGACTTCTCCACTAAAATTATTGTTCGAAAGTGAATAGAATGTGATGACAAGTGGAGGGATTGGGATTGAGCCCTCTAGCTTGTTAAAGCTTAGGTCAAGGTATTGCAATGAGCTTATGGAAAGATCAAGCAGTGGTGGCACTAATCCCTCCAAAGCATTATAAGAAAGATTCAAATAATACAAAGTCCCATTTCCAACCTTCCATATCCAATTGGGTATTTCACCATTAATTTTATTATTGGAAAGGTCCAAATATTCCATCTCCTCTTGGCTTCTCAAGATATCTGGAAATTTGCTAATGTTGCAAGATCTTAATGACAACCGTTGAATTTTGGGGAAGGATATGGAGGTTGAATTGCTTCTGCTATCGCCAACTGAGAAGTGGTTATTTGAAAGATCAAGGTACCGGAGGTACTTACGGTTTTGGAATAAGCTGCCAAGGTCCACATCACCGCTGAAATTGTTTGATGAAAGCATGAGTTTATCAAGCTCGATGAGTGCAAAGATGGATCTCGGAATAGGCCCTTGCAAGCTGTTGTTACTCAAGTAAATCCTCCCTAATTGTGAAGAGGATGCATTCTGGAACTCGCCAAGCTGACCACTAAATTGGTTATCATGGAGATACAACTCTTGTAATGATGGGAGTGAAAACAATGATGATGGAATGGTCCCACTTAGTGAATTGTTGGACAAATAAATCATCGATAGCACTGAAGATGATGTGTATTGGAACTGGTCAAGTTGACCAGTAAATTGGTTACCTCGGAGACCCAGTTTTTGTAATGATGGGAGTGAAAACAATGATGATGGAATGGTCCCACTGAGTGAATTGTTGTCAAGCATGAGCGATTGAAGATTTTGAAACTTGTTGCCATAGGAAGAAGGGATTGGACCGCTGAAATTATTGGATGAAAGATACAAAACCACGAGTTTGTCCGACTTCACAAGCCATGATGGCAATGGTCCGCTGAAACCATTGTTTGAAAGGTCCAAATGAGCGAGGTTGCTGAGGTTGGCATGAGAGGATGGCAATGGTCCGCTGAAACCATTGTTTGAAAGATCCAAATGCATGAGTTTCTCGAGCTTCACAAGCCATGATGGCAATGGTCCGCTGAAACCATTGTTTGAAAGATCCAAATACATGAGTTTCTCGAGCTTCACATGCCATGATGGAAATGGGCCTCGTGGAAAGCAATTACTGAGTTCTAGCGTGGTCAGCAGTTTGGAATTACTCAATGAATCCCGTAGGTTGCTACAAAATCCAGTGTCGGATAGGAACAACTCCCGGAAAGTATTGTTTGGAGGGATTTCACCAGTCAGGAGTGGATTGTATCCTACATCCAGGGTTTGTAGGTTTGGCAGCCTGAAAATACTATCTGGAATTTTTCCATGCATTCCACAATCACTGAGAGCTAGTGACGTTAAAGAAGACAAGTTCCCTATGAAGTTGGGTACGACAGAAGAGAGATTGTTTCCACTGAGGTAGAGTTCAGATAGGAAATGGAGCTTGGAAAGGGAAGGATGGATGGGGCCTGAAAGATAACAATCTGTCAAGCTCAACTTGCGGAGAAGAGGGAGCGCCGAGGATAAGGCCAGGCCCCACTCGCTACCCTCCGCTGAAATGTTTACCCCATCGAGATACAGTTCTCTCAGACTCGAGAGATTTTGGACGAATTCCCCAATGTTTGGGTTTTCGAGTTTCAAGACATCATACAAAACATTGTTAGATAGATCGAGGGACACCAAAGTGGTCAAGCGGGCGATTTCCAGTGGGATTTGGCCATAAAAGGATAAGTGAGAGAGGTTGAGATGGGTCAAACTGGTGAGCTGCTCAAACCCAGATGGGATTGGAGAGGGATCAAACGCATTGGAAGCGAGGTTGAGCTTCTGCAGGCTCTGAAGACGAAAGAGGCTTACGAAATCAATCCGACCGCAGATAAGGAGCTTGCTGAGGTCGAGACTGGTCACGTGACCAGTGGCACCATGACACGTGATGCCTTCCCAAGAACAGCAATCCCTGTTATCAGGATTCCAAGAGGACAGTGTAGTCATGGTGTACACAGCAGAGAAAGTAAAGCTCTGTTTCAAGTGGAGCAAAGCAGAGAAGTGGTCTTCAATGCATTGCTCTTGGGTTGACAAGGCATTACTGTTGCTTACACTGGCAAAGACAAAAGAGGAAGAGAAAAGGACGGAAGAGAAAAGGAGAAACGAAAAGGCTTTATTAGTAAGAGGGTGGAGGAGATCCATTTGATTTTCTTGGAGGGATTTGGAATGTGCAGGAAGAGAGAAGGTTGGGAGGCATTATATAGGGAAGAGAGGAGCGTTTAAATCAATCCTAACTACTCGTTATGTGGACCACACTCACATGCAATCACCGACAGCAGAGATTCGTTTAAGAAGAAGAAGCACGGCCCACGTAGAGAGCCCCCCACGGGACCTTTCACGGGCATGCAACAGAAGGGAACTCTGATGGGTTTATCCACGCCGTCCATCCGTTTTTACAGAGATGATTGTAGGCGTTAAGCCAAAAATTAAAATATATCCAAAGCTCAAGTGGAGCATACCACAGCTTGAAAGTATTGATTTCCACCATTGAAACCTTTCTAAGTACCACAGTGATGTTTATTTGTCATCCAACCTTGTTTATGAGATCAAACCGACATGGATGAAGGGAAAACACAAATATAAGCTTGATCTGAAACTTCTGTCTTCCTAGGAATTTTTCAACGGTAAAAGTTCAATTCAACTATTTCCTGTGGTGTGGTCCATTTGACCATTATATATGCTTAAATTTTGGGCTCAGACCTTTAAATTATCTGATAACATTGATGGACGGATCAGATCAGATACATAAATCATGGTGACCCCATAGAGTTTACTCAGTACGCAAGGTAAGTGAGTTACTCACTGCGCAATCCGCTTCCCGTAAAAGGCGCAGGCGCAGCGTCTATATGGAAACTGTGGGCCCCATCATGATGTATGTGTTTCATCTATTCCATTCATCCATTTTTACATATCATTTTGCCTTTCAATCTCAAAAATGAGAGGGAAATAAATTTCAGATAGACCACACCACAGGAAAACAATAGTGATTGGATATCCACCATTAAAATCCCCCTAAGGCCGATTGTACTGTTTATTTGACATCCAATCTATTGATTAGGTCATACAGGCCCAGATGAAGGGAAAAACAAAGATCACCTTGATCCAAAACTTTTATGACCCCCAAAAGGTTTTTAATGGTCGAAGTTCATTCAACACCATTTCCTGTAATGTAGTCTACTTGATATTGTAATATATCTCAATTTTCGTATCATATCATAAAATTATCTGGAAAAATAGATGGACAGAATGGATGAAACACGTACATCATGGTGGAACCCACAGAGCACCGACCACCAGCCATTGGCTGGTGGCAGGGGAGTAGCCCATCCGTTTCCGGAAAATATACGTTTTTCCTCTTTTGTACACCGATTTTATCGACCGAGAGTGTTTTGACGTGTACAACCACCAGGCACCAGCTGTGGACCGCACCATGATGCATGTGTTAGATCCATACATTTTAAAAAATAATAATAATAAAAATAAAAATAAATAAATAATTCCGGTCATTTTAGGCACGAGCCAAAAATTGAGGCAGATGCAAAGCTCAAAGCGAACCGCAGCCAAGAAAGAATTTGGGATTGAACGACTACGATTGAAACCTTTCTAGGGTTTACCATTACTTTTATTCACCATCTAACTTATTCATAAGATCGTACTTACCTCGATGAAGAGAAAACACAAATATCTGCTTAATCTGGGCTTTCTTTTAGCTTTAAGAAGTTTTCAAGGGTGAGCCTTAAATTCCTACTTTCTTCCAATCCACTTGAGCTTTTCATCTTCATCTGTCTTTGGCTCAGGCCTTAAATGATCCGAAAAACGGTGTGGGTCTTATAAAAGTTCCACACGTGTAAACATTACACATTTCTTCTCTTGGGAATGGGATTGGGTACTGCTAGCTCACCTTAGGGCATTCATTTGGACATGGTTTGGCCGGTGGCTCTACACCAGCCAGCCAGCTGGTGTCAAATCTCTGTGACCCAATCATAATTTATGTGTTTTATCCACCTTTATGTGTTTTATCCACCTGTACTCCATCCATTTTGGGGTCACGGATTAGGTACTACCCCCACCATTATCTATATTGTCCATCCATTTTTCCATTTCATTTTAGATTAAAATAAGGCAAATCCAAGGCTTAAGTGGGCCACACCATAGGAAGCAGCTGTGCTAAGGACACCTATATATCATTGAAACCTTTTTACGACTCACCATGTTGTTGATTTGTCATTCAACTTGTTGATATGGTCGTATACACATGGTTGAAGTGAAAAAACAAATATCATTTTGATTCAAAACTTCTGTGGTCCCTAATAACTTTTTAACGGTAAGAATTTAATCCTGTTTGTGTGCTCTACATGAGACTTTCTATCTTACTTTTGGGCTCATATTCTAAATCATTCGGAAAAATGGATGGACAAAGTGGATGGAATCCATACATCGCATGGGCCCCTCGGAGCCCAACCTGTCTCGGGCTTGGAACAGGAAGGGGAAGTACCTAATCTAGGCCCTCCATATTGGCACCTCATTTCAGGGCATGAGCCCCATGTAGATTTGAATCTCAAGTGGACCACACCATTGGGAAACAGTGGTGATTTAAATCTAGGGAATGTCTATTGTCTTGTATAGTTTTCCCCCCATGATATGAAGAATAGGTTTTATTTTATTTTTTATTTTTTAAAAAAGAAGAAAACGTTTTATTAAAAAAAACTTTTTTAATAAAAATAAAAAACCTCTCACCCATAAAACTTCATCAGACCCACTGTAATGTTTATTTGTCATCAAACTTGTTGATTAGGTCACAGAACCCAAGATGTTAACAAAACATAATTATGGTCATATATGACCACAGTGTAATTAATTACCAGTTGATCGTCACATGAAAGCACTTTTTTATTTCCTTGGAGATCCCCTTGCCTTAATTGTGGTTGAGGCTCAAGTCTCAATCACCGTAGAAGGAAAATTTTCTTTTGCTTCTCTTGCCACTTAGGATTTAGAAACGTCCACTGAAGCCTACAGGCCGATAGGTCCAATGATCAGAACTGTCCATGTTCTAGATTCCATTCTATGAAAGCCATCATGATAAAATTATACTAAAAGGATGTATTACAACTGTCTCTGTCTATACATGAACCTTGAAGTTTGGAGGGAGAATTTTCAATGGCTAGTGTTCAATCCCAAAAATCAAATGTTAGGATCATAAATGAAGAGTGATCATAGGCTCGTATACATTATTTATTGTAGTAATAAGAATATGGACTGTTTAGATTATTAGACCATCTCAACATATAGGTCCTAATTGATGACGTACACTACATCCTAAATGGGTCTTCAACGAGCGCCTCATCTTTTTGGGAATCGTTCCGCCTCTTGGATCGGATTTCCGAGCTTGCATCCCCCTTCCGATCGGCCTTCTTCTTACTACGCCGCTCTTGGCTCGGCCCCGCCTTCTCAAGAGCCGTTCTTTTCTTCCCCATAAGGGAAAGGAATACCGGGATAGTGAAGAATGAGGCAATGGTGGCAAGGAATGCCATCCTACTCGGTTGAAGGGGAGCGGGTCTTTAAAAAGGGGTTATAGCTTGGGTTTTGGGAATGGTTTTGTGAAAGGATGGAGAAAATGTGGGTTGGGTATGAATTTGGAATGGGGTTTTCAAAAAGGTTTGAAAATATGTTATGGGATTTGGGGGTTTGAGATTGGAGCTTAGAAAAGAGTTTGGGAATAGGGTTTTGAAGAGGGTGGAAGTGGGTTGTGATAGGTGAGGGTTTTGGAAGATGGCTTTATAAGAGTAGATGAGTGAATGGTGAGGGATTTGAGGATGGGTGTTGGAAATGTATCTTGAGATGGGTTTGGAGTTTGTTTTATGGATGGGTTTTTGAAAATGGTGAAGTAGAATTTGAAGAATGGGTTTGGGGAAGACGGGTTGGAGATGAGGAAGAGGAAGTGGGTTGAGGGAAGAAGGTTCTTGTTGAAGAAAGGGGGGAAAAGGGATGGTGGTTGAGGGATTTCAGAGATGGGGGATGTGTGTTTTTGAGGTTTAGAGGGGAGAGCTTCCTCTTGGGGATGCTTGGAGTGAAATGAAAGAGAGGGGGTGGAGGTTTTTCAAGTGCACAACAGTGGGACCCATTCCCATTTTCAGAATTGTAAGAGGGCCAACAAAAGGGTGGTCCGGCGGGGGCCACGCCGATCTGGTGGGGGCCACGCGCTCCCCTGGATACCTAGCGGGGCCACGCGGACGGTCGGCGGGGGCCACGCGCCCCACTGTGCAAACGGCGGGGGCCACGCGAACAGTCGGCGGGGGCTACCCCGTTTTGGAGGTCCAAACATTTTTCGGTGTTTCCGGTCGTCGGAAAAGCCCCCCGGGAAGTGCCATATATGGTTTTGGGGTAGGAGAAGCCGATCTACACAATGAGCTTAGTGGCTTCACGAGAATCCCCCCGATTAGGGGCCAAAATCTTTCCTTTTTCACCATTTCTCTATTTCGGTAAATTCTCATTCGTCCATAAGTATTTATCCCTGTACGGGTCAGAACCATCAATTTTGGTCAGGACCTAGCTCATTCGGACTTGGATTTGGTCCCCGACCGTCAAATCTTCAGATTTTCGGCTCGCTTCCGTCGACACGTCAGAACACCGCATGGCTTTCGGACACGACTCTTAGCGTCGCTACTCGCCCTCCCTCCCCAATCCTAACTCGTTGGAAGACCTATCTTTCATCTACGATCGTCGGTTCTGGGTTTAGGATGGTTCCTATATTCCTAAGTTTCTGTTGCGTCTACTCTCAAGTCAGCAGACGCGCTAGTGGGTTCATGACCCATGGCCCACGGGATCCCAAACCATGCTCTGATACCAACTTATAACGCCCTGAAAATCGGGGGTCGCACATACGCTTAACTCCAGAGTTCCCAAGAGTCACTTATAACCGATTTTTATTAATGTGCATTTAATCCGATTTAATTGCGCAACCTGAAATTTCCTGGAACATGAACATAATCACACAACTCTACTGAAATGAAGAGATCTATCATATACATAGGTCTAAAAATATAAATGGATAGCACAAGGCGTTGCCCAACCAAAACAACAAAAGAATACTATGTCCAAAAAACTAATACGGCTGAGCCCACAGCCCAGCAATCACAATCCTACCCATTAAGCAGATGGAGAGCCATCCATCAACTGAAAATAAGATAGCTCGTCTTCTTTGTCGAGGCTCGCCTTGCCAGGCTCCTCCAGCCTTGAGTCACCTGCATTTATGAATGGGTCTGGTTAGTGTTTTAAAACACTGTCCTAGAGTGGGAGTGAGTGATCAACTCAGTAGGTGTTATTAATCTTAAGTTATCACAGGCATCAATTATAACATGATCTTAATGAAAAACAGTCAATCATAAACATCTAACTAATCTTATTAATGCGCATGCATACAGGGTGATATGATGCATGCCCTCGCCGCAACGCTCCCTCGAGTGACTCCATCTAACGATCGTGTATGACAACACTCCCTCAGAGCGACCTCGACTGCCGAGTCGTCACCCTAACTAATGCGATGCAATGCGATCGTGTTAACCATGTTTTTAATTAAGTTCATTCATCCAACAGGTTGGGGATTCTGATACACTACACATATCAATGCCCTAAACTAGTTGTGAGGCCAAGACCCCCCAATGCGTGAAGCCGAGACCCCGCGGTCCGTGATCCCGTCGGGTTCCTCATCCCCGACTTCAAGCACATGAGGAGTGCCGAAAGAAAGAGATAGCTCGCAGTCACTACGGGGAGGCGCGGTACCCTAGCATAGGCCGACAGCTCGGACACAGTGTCCCATTCCCTCATGCCTGGCTCACGAGGCTGTGGACCAGTTTCAAGTGAATTTTTGATGGGCTACAATGGTTGTAGGGTGGATCAGGTTCCATACATATGTGAGCAATCAGTGTTAACAAACAAGGTTGGTCAAATAGTAGGCTAGACCGCACGAGTCAGGCGAGCATGAGACGAGTGACATCGGGCACAAGGGACCCATGTAGTCGAATTACAATCACCCGAACACACCGGCCCAAACTCACGGACCTAGCCCTAGCATAGTCCTACCGATGGAACTACCGTCTCTCCTCATGTTCCTGACCAACCCAAGAGTGTGAGGGTGGTCCATAACCTGCTAACTATCCAGGTTACCAACTAACCTATCAACAACATGTTCTCATGCATCTCAACCATACAACACAAATACTTCTACCAAGCAAGCAGACATTATCAATAAACAAGGTGCGTGTGAGTGTGTGGGTTTGTGAGGAAGTTAAACACTTCCTCCATCTTAAGAAATCATTTGCATAAGGGTAATAAATCATACACACAATGAAGTACGACATATGAGGGAAAATAATCAAGCAAACATAAGCATACTATCATCCATACATCATATCATGTGAGAGACAAGATCAACACCAAATTTGAGAGCTAAGCAGCACATCCATACAATTCTAACGAACATATAATTCCTAGGGTTTTCTCTAAAATTTCAAATACAATATCCAAGCAATCAAAATCATTAAGCTCGTACTAAAATTGGTACTAGGCCACCTAAGAATAATCGTCCGCACCTTCAAATTTGTAGAAGGCGTAGGATCGACCTAAGAGGGTGAATTATGGGGGTTGATCAGCAAGAATCCCTAATACAACATTTATACGTTAGAACCTAAGCAAATCCCTTCTCATTCACATGAGTTTCAACGAAAATGGAAGATGGGTCTTACCTAGATGATTAACGGAGTGAAAAGGGCGGCCGAGGATGATGGGTACTTGTTGGAGAAGATGTAGGGAGTTGTGGGGTTGATTTCGTTGGGCCCCACCTTGATTTAGGGTCCACCTTGTTCTTCTTCACCCACTCTTTCTCCTTTCTTTACTCCCTTGCTTTCTCTCTTTATGGTAGTGGGAATTATGAGATAAGAGAGGTTGGTGGTTGGTGGATGGTGGGAGTTTGTGAGGAGGATTTATTGTTGGAGAAGGGAGGAGGAGATGAGGGAGAGGGCTTAATGATTTGGGGAAAGTAGGAAGTTATGAGGGAGAGCTTAGTTGTTGGAAAGAGCAATGAAGGAAATATGAGGGAGTGAGCTAGGGTTTATTTCCTAGACTTGGGCCCCTTGGCCTTAAGTTTCCTCAAATCCCCAAAATAGCCTACTAGGACTCACTATTGATGTTGGGGTGGCCCTAATACTCCTTTGGCCACCAAATTTGGTGGGTAGGTGCCCTATGGCCCAATGAGGGGCCATATCAAATTTGGGAACAAACGGATGAACGATTATGGGGTTTGAGTCAACGGTTCCGATCTTTAAATGGCCCTGTGGGGGCCATTCCGGTGATTGGAGCAGTTCTGGTGATCCTTTGGCCATGAAATTCGTAGGATAGTTGCTCCATGGCCCGATGAAGGGCCATGCAAAATTTGAGAATGATCGGATATGGGGTTTGGTCGTACGGGTCCGATTTGTGATCAACGGTCGCCATTCCTCGATGGGGTCCCAGAGTTCGTGGATGGGTGTAGAAAAATTTATTAGACCTTCACCGAAAATGTAGAAGAGATCCGACGGTTGGATAGCCTGGTATCTCGGTTTCATTTGAGAGCGTCAGATTCCGGTCCTGGCATTGGTAGGGTGCATTCAGTCAGTGCCAGATCCCACTTCTAAGTGTCCACTGGGTCCGTGGTCCGCGATGGTCCACAAGCCTAGTGAGCTCTATGGTTCTCTAAATTTTTAGATTTTTCTAACCTTCCCGCGTCGCGGTATAGCCCGCACGGGCTGTTGCTAAGTGTAAACGGCCATCCGGCTTGGCGGCCCGCACTTGGTCTTGCCATGACCGGTCTGATCCACTCAATTTGGCTAATCCTGGATTAATTTATTTGTGGAACCTCACCATAAGTAGTATAATCGAACAGTCATGCGGCAAATCCTACGTGGATGCCCCAAGACATTGTTCTGGCTGGACGGGATGTTACAGTCTATAGAACCGGGAGGTAAGTTTACTAGTTCCCATGTTTGATTTGACATTATGGACTCCATTTCATTGTTTATAACTTCTTTCCTGAAAGCTGAGTTTCTAGAGGTTATGACCTCTTTATATGTTTTAGGATCATCTTTTATAGTCATCACTATAGGTATTTTTCTTATAACATTTTCCATATCTCCTTCTAAAAGATGAAAAATGACGCGTTGTGAGTCTATATAGTCATCTCCTAGACTCTTCTCTATTCTTGTTCTTTGACTCCTACGATGTTCAACAGAAACTTCCACTGTTTGTGGAGCTGTGCTATCTGGTTCTCTATTAAGAGTTTGAATTTCATTATCCTTTGACTCCAAGGATAGTGAGTTCTCAAAGAACTCAATGTCTCTTGATTTTATTATTGTATTAGACTTCATATCTAGAAGTCTATAAGCTTTACTATTTTGTGCATACCCTACGAAGGTGCACTTAATGGCTCTTGGTCCTAACTTAGTTCTTTTTAGATCAGGGGTTCTACAATATGCAAGACACCCCCACACTTTTAGATATCCTAGGTTAGGTTTTTTACCTCTCCATGTTTCATATGGAGATATTTTATATTTTTTAGATGGAATTCTGTTTAGTATATGGCATGCTTCAAGCAGTGCCTCACCCCATAGACTTAGTAATAACTTTACTCTTATCAGCATTGAGTTGACCATCTCTACTAACATTATATTCTTCCTTTCACCTATTCCGTTTTGTTGAGGTGTGTATGGTGCAATACATTGATGTATTAGTCCATGTTCTTCACAGAAGTTATCGAATTCATTGGAGAAGTATTCTCCTCCTCTATCACTACGAAGAATTTTTATCTTCTTATTTAGTTGATTCTCTACTTCTGCTTTATATATTTTAAACATGTTCAAGCTTCATCTTTGCTCTTTAATAGATAAACATACACATATCTAAAGCAATCATCTATAAAGGTTATGAAGTACTGTTTACCTCCATGAGTAAGAATGTCGTTTAACTCACAGATATCACTGTGTACAAGATCCAATACTTGAGACGATCTTTCAACACTTGGAAAATGTTTCTTCGTCATTTTGGATCGTATGCACACTTCACATTTTTCGATTTTATTATTTATGTATAAAATTAAACCATTCTTAGCCATGAACTTCAAGGTACTATACCCTATATAGGCTGGTCTATCATTTCACAGTCTAGCGGATTCAACCATATACGTAGAAGGGCTACTTTCATTAAGAGAAAACTTAACCATCCCATTACAAGTATATCCCTTTCTAACAAAATTCTCGTTCTTTGACAGAATCAGTTTACCTGACTCGTATACCACCCTTATGCCTGGTTTACCTAGAAGATCCCCAGAAACTAAGTTTCGCCTCATGTCTAGGATGTGCAGTACATTAGTCAGAATCACTTTCTTCCCAGAGGTGAATATCAGTTCGACTGTTCCTTTGCAGATGACATTCGATTGGACTTCATTACCCATTTGGACTTCTTGACCATTGGTCAATTCCTCATAGCTTTTGAAAGCTGATTTGTCGTAGCACACATATACTGTAGCGGCAGTATCATACCACCAACCTGGAACTTTGCTTTGGATGGTATTTACCTCAGTGATTATAGCCATAATATCACCTTCTTCTACTGCACTTGCTTCTTTTTTAGATTTGCGATATCGACATACTTGAGCATAATGCCCAATTTTTCCATAGACATGGAATGGACCTTTGAACTTTTCATTTTTCTTTTGGACGTTTTTCTTGAATTTCCCTTTATTGGGTTTCAGGGAATCGTCCTTCTCGGGATTCTTATTATTAGTGTTCTCTACTGCATGTACCTTGAATAAGGCATTCCCATTATCATTCTTTCTGTCGCAGTTACGGGATTCTTCCTCAATTCTGAGGTGTTTCTGGATTTGTTCGAGTGTGTAGTCCTCACTTTTATATATGCAGCAACTTCTTTCTATAGTCTTTCCATATCGGTGACAATTTAGTGATTATAGCCTCGACTTGGAATGATTCAGGAAGATCAATTTTGATATCTTTGATTTTGTTTACTATTAGCTGCAGTTCTTGGATTTGGGGTAGCAGCGGTTTGTTATCTACTATATTGAAGTCAAAATACCTGACGATGAGAAATTTGTTGGTACCTTCTTCTTCAGCCTTGTATTTGAACTCCAAAGCAGCTCAGATCTCCTCTGCCGATAACGTTTGTTGATATAGATCGTACCGGCGGTCGGAGAGCGCGTTCAGTATGTGTCATCAACACAAGAGTTCGTCTTCAGCTCATTTGGTGCCGGCAACCACCTGTTTAAGCGTATCTTTATCGGATGCTTCAAGTAGTGCTTGCAGATTTGGATCTAATATGTAGTAGATCTTCAACGCCGTCAGAAGAAATTTCAGCTTGTCTTGCCATCTCGTAAAATTGGTTCCATCAAACCGATTAAGACGTATCAAGTTCTGATTCATCAACTTGATGGATGAAACACTGTCAGCATTCATCACAAATAACGCTTTAAGATTATTGGAAATTATACAGAATAATAATATTTCTGTAAAATATGGAACTCGAAAAATCAAGATAATCTACACAAAGGACAGGCTGAAGCACGTCTGAGACGCTATCCTTAAAGCATTATTTGCCCCTATTCAAAAGATTGAGTATGCTGATAGGTTGCAGGCAAACCGCTTATAGGATACGACAAGCCTGGTGTGGGTCTGCGTTTAGCAAACAGGAAGGCCCACCAAACAGAACTCTGTTACACACTATCTGGCAGAATTACAATAAAGAAAAATCCCAAAAGATAAAAGAAAAGAGAATATATGATTTTAGACCACTGCCCTGGTCAGTTCTTCAGCTACTAGTTCAGTTACATCGTTCTAGACCACACCGTTGGTCTGTTCTTCAAGCAATGGCTCTGATTAACCTTGTTATATTACTGATATTTTGGTATGTAGGAGAGGAGATGCGTTGATTCGTATTGGTATTGCTGGAGTGTGGTAAGATGGTTTGGAAACCTACTCAGGCTTTGTTTATATAGGCTATAGTGGCTAGGGGTTATGGTCCAAGGAAATAAATCCCATGACCGTTTTCTAGCTGTTGGAGAAAACTAGCCGTTTTATGACCGTTTTCTGACTATTGTGCATGGGCCATTAAGCTGCTGCATACTGACTGTTGTGAGACAATAGGTAGCCATTTTCTAACTGTTGGGATAGCAATGTAGTAGTTACAGCTGGACCCTGTACTAATTGCACAGCTGTTACAGATCTGCTGTAACAGCTCTTTTTTCAACTCTCTATATATTCAGAGGGACTCTCATTCAATCCTCTATATTTCGTCCAGCCAACCATTCACCTTAGCCACTTAGTCGCATCGTGACTCGCACATGTCTTGCTCCGATTCGCTCAAAGTTGCGAAGGAGCGACCCTCTGCGACACAATGCGAACGTGTAAAGTGCAAAATGTGTCACTAGCGCCTCTACAGCCACACTACCTCATATGCCCATGTCCTCGCACCGAGCCAGTTACCGAGACCGAAACCGAGACCGAGCTCGAGCCCGTGCTCGTGCCCGTGCCCGAGCGCGAGACAATAATCAATATTTTTTGCAACAAGACATCTATCAATTTAGTCACACCAGTATAGTATAGAGAGCTATGCATATGGTGACTATAGAAAGACCTTCATCCATTAATTTTGATAAAATGCAGTGACGGCCGATTGCTATTGGATACTCTTAGGTTTTAGTCTTTTCCCCTGTCTGGTTCATGGATTATCATTGTAAAGTGGCGTAAAACTTACATTATTTTTTATTTTAATTTTTAATTTTTACCTTAAATTGAATATTGGGTCAAATCATTGTAATATTTAGGAATCACCGCATGGCATGGATTGGTGAGGGTGTGTTGATGTGGCATAATTTTATAGGCCCCATCATGATTTTTGTTATATGCACACCATTTATTCATCTTGCGTGATCGGTTTATGAAATGAGACAAAAAATGAGGTAGTTCCAAAGCAGAAATGGACCACACCACAACTAGGAGTGGGGTTTGAACACCAGTCATTGAAAACTTCTTGAGGTCCACAGAAGTGTTGGATCTATTGCAATTTTAGGACATGCCATAAATTGATATTGCAAAATGAGTAGACGGTGTGGATATAATACATGTTAATGAAATTACATCTAAATCTATCTAACTTGCGAAAGTACATGTTGGAAGTAGAGATGAGAGAGGAGCATTGTGTAAGATCACCATTTTGCTATGCTTCTTACTATAATAGCAACCCTAATTATTACATTTTTTACTATACATTACTAAACCAAACACACCATTAGAACTCACAGGGTATAATGAGTGTAGTAAAAATATGGCTACCGGAATAGTTTTGTGTCCACAGTAATTGTGTAACATCCAAACTATGAATCAAATGGGGTGGGAAGATGGGATGCACCAAAAATCATGCTGATAAAAATCTTACATGGGCCACACCATATGAAACAACGTGAAAACATGCCCAAACCTCCGAATTCAAGCAATGTGCCCACCTATATTTTGATTGGATTTATTTTGGAGCATCCACAGAATATGAGGCCCATCATTATAAACGGTTTAGATCATTGAAAAGACCATGAACCAAGCACCTACGACCCAACATATCTTACTGCAACACACCATTGATGTACTCTAACAAATCTTGCGTGTTGATTCTTTCCGGAACTCTCTTTTCTTCTCCCTAGTACAAGAGCACATATGACCTTCAACTATACATGCGTATAAGCCCTTGCAAATGAGTTGAACATTGGAATAAAGGAGGGTTAATAATTTGACAGATGGATGTTGTCTTTGCATGTTATCATCTAAACAACTTTTCACACTGGCATGATTATAATTGGCTATACCATATAACTTTGTCCCTTTCCTTGTACTTCGTTTTTACGTGGCAAAATCATGTGGGCCCCACTATAATGTGTATGCTATATCCACCCAGTCCATCCCATTTTTCTGATCATTGTATGATATGATATGAAAAATGAGGCAAATCTAAAACTCAAATGGACCACACCACAAAACGCTATGGAAGCAATGGCACCCACTATTGAAACCTTCCTCGTGCCCATGATGATGCTTATTTACCATCCAATCTGTTAATAAGGTTACATAGACCTGGATGAACCGAAAAAGCAAACATCAGCTTGATCCAAAACTTATGTGGCCTCAAGAAGTTTTTAATTGTAGACATTCAATCCTCACTGGTTTTTGTGGTGTGGTCCACTTGAACTTTGGATCCACCTCATTTTTTGGTTCATGAGCTAAAATAATCTGAAAAATTGGATGGACAATGTGGATATGACACATACATCATGGTTTGGCATACAAAACTTTGACATGGTAACATGTTACGTGCTGAGTTTTGTAGTCGGCCACTGGGAAACTTGTGTCCGTGTGTGATGCAGGGATGATGCAGGGATGAATGTGATGAGGTTGATCACTGTCTTCCTCAAGAATAACTACTCCGAATCCACGGAGCTTCTCTGGACTCCTCACATAGACTTCTTGAATCCAAGAGAAAATAAAACAATAAAATAGAAATAAATTCTCATAAATTCAAATTTTGACTGAAATGAACGAGTTCACAAACCTTTAAATAGGGATTCCAAACAATGGGAGAGAAATCAGACACAAACTATAACTAAAACTCTCTAAAATTCATAACTTACTATAAATAGTAAATTTACTTTTATAATAAGTATCCTATGTAGCTTAGCCACCTTATTCTCCTAATTATTCTAAACACTTTTTATGTTGGACCCAACTCCTAAAGCCCAACAGATGAAGAGTTATAATCAAACTAAAGCTTACTATTTATTAATATAAAAATGAAACTAAACATGGAATTCGACCATCGATATGATGAAATCTCGCAAATTCGGCATGGGCAACCCGGCATAGGATAAAGTACCTCGTCCTACCCCAAAATCATATATGGTATGTCGAGTAATTCACTTCGGTTTTGTGAGATATGCCTGTTTTAAGATTCTGACGGTCTTGATGGCTTCTGCCTCTGATCGGGCCTTCTTTGGTCCATCTTGGACATGGAAGTGTATGCGACCCGCTCTACATCAGTGTGCCACAAACCAATGGCCTTACCATATTTTATGTCTCTTATATATCTATAATGTCCATCCATTTTATTGCATGGGCCCAAAAATGAGGTAGATACAAAGCTCAAGTGGACCACACCATATATAGAAAGTAATGAAGATAGAACGTCTACCATTGAAAACTTCTAGTAGGCTGCGGAAGTTTTGGATCAATCTGATATTTGTTTTTTCCCTTCATCCAGGTTTGTGTAACCTCTTTAACAGGTTGGATGACAAATAAACATCATGATGGGCTTTAGAAAGGCATCAACAACAGAGATGATTGTACCCACTGCTTTATGTGGTATGGTCCTAGTATGGAAAGTTCTATCCATTTTTCCATTTCATGTTAAGACATGGGTAATTTGATAAAATTATCAAATTTCAGACTTTTTATCCAATAGAAAAGTTTAAATTTAGTACTAAATTTCAGTGTTAAGGAACAGTTTACCAAACAGGCATTCCAGCACTTATCAATGCACAAAATTTAGTACACAATGGATCCGGTACTTAAATTAATTTCAATCTTTTTTCATATAATTTCATCATAATGGTCACTCGGTTCAAGTACTCACCCTGGTATGTGGATGTGCCAAAAAAAATAAATACATGTTAAGGAAAAATTTTCTTTTGATTGTCTTGCCACTTGGGATTTAGAACAGTCCTTTGGAGCCCACATGTTGAGTGGTCAAATGATCAGAACCGTCCATGTTGTAGACTACATTCTATGAAGGCCACCATAATAAAATTACACTGAAAGGATGATCACAACCGTTTCTGTCTATAAATGAACTTTGAAGTGTGGACAGAGAATTTTCAATACCTAGTATTCAATCCTAAAAATCAAATGTTAGGATATGAATGGGTTATAGGTTATTTATTCTAGTAACAAGAATTTGGACAGTTTAGATTATTAGACCATCACAACACGTAGGTTCTAATGGGTGGTGAGATCCTTTGTTCACATCTACTCCATCCACCGCTCCAGTGGTATGATCCAATAAATTAGTTAAATCTAAGCCATTCTAAAATGCAAAGTTTTAATTCATAAGGAAGTAATGAGAACAATGGTTCAGATCACATCTACAATACGATCAAAGGTGAAAGTCCATCCCAAAACCCCATGTAGGAAATCTTAGTTATAATAATAATAATAATAATAGTAATAATAATAATAATTAATCAGTTTTTGCCGCAGTTTTAGCAACTACTTTAATTGGAGAATTTCCAACTCTGGATTTAATCCAATGGTTGTTATTTTGCGACTAAGATTTGAGCTTCTGAATTTCCACTGAGAAGAAAAGACTTCAAAATCCCTCCCTTCCGAGAAGGGAGGCAAATGAAGAAAGAGACCTGACATGCAAAGAGAGGCAAAGGCTTCAAAGAGCGAATCATCCACGCAAACCGTCCTATCAATATAGCGTAGAAAATGGTGCAAATTGGGACGCGTATTAGATACTGACAGGTTGAGAAGTGAGTCGGCTACTGAAGTGACGTCACTATGTTCTGTGAGCCCACTGCGACGTATGTGTTATAGCTACACCGTCCATCCATCTTGAAATATCATTTTAAGTCATGAACTAAAGATTGAGGCCGATAAAAATCTATAGTGGACCCACTACGGAAAATTAGGGGTGCACACAGTTCGGTTTGGTCCGGTTTTGGGGTGAAACCGGAACCGAACCGTTCCTAACGGTTCTAGAAAATTTGGAACCGGAACCGAACCGTTGGCACCGTAGAACCGAACTGGAACCGAACCGTTAAAACCGGTTCGGTTCCGGATCGGTTCCACGGTTCTTGGCTTTTTATAATCCAACCCAATTGCAAGCCCATGTCCATCCATGTTGTGGTCCATTTGATGAATGGTTTAGATGTTATATAAGGTGTTCAAAAATACATTTATGAAAATAATTATTCTAGATAAAATAATTATAAGATATGCAAAAATACATCGGTTCGGTTCAAGGTTCGGTTCCACGGTTCGGTTCTACGGATCGGATCCACGGTTTGGTTCTACGGATCGGTTCACGGTTCGGTTCGGTTCTACATACCCCCAAACCGAGAACCGAACTGTTGTCACCGGTTCTTTGATTTTTGGAACCGGAACCGGAACCGTTGCACTCTAGAACCGGACCAAACCGGACCGTTTGGTCGGTTCCGGTCCGGTTCTACGGTTCTACCGGTTAAATGTGCACCCCTACGGAAAATAGTGGGGAGAGTGATTCCCACCATTGAAACTATCCTAAGCCCACCATAATGTTTATTTGAAATCCTACATGTTCAAAAGTTAAAAAAGACAGGAACTTAGAGAAAACACAAATATCAGGTTGATCTAAAACTTCCGTGGCTTTTAGAAGTTTTTAAGGGTGGGCGTCACATTCCCCACTGTTTTCTGTGCTGGGCCCACTGGAGCTTTGGATTTAACTCATTCTTTGGATATTGCCCTAAAATGATCTATACAAATGGATGGAAAGTGTGGATACAAAACATACAACATGGTGGGGCCAATGGAACTTGGTGACGTCACTTCCGTAGTTGTCTGGCTACTCAACCTGTCAGTAGCTAATCTGCGACCATGGAAAGACTTTTATCCATCGATAAGTTGGACCCACCTTTCTTCATTAATGTTGCTAGAGTACATTGAACGACGACGCTATACTGCTACTAGATATGCGTAAGTTTTAATCTTTCCATGTTCTGATCAATGTGTCCACAGTAATAATTGTGTAGCATCCAAACTATGAATCCAATAAGGCCCATCATGAAGTTGAGATGCACCAAAAATCATGCTGATCGAAAAATCACATGGCCCACACCATATGAAACAGTGTGAAAGCATGCACAAGCCTCCAAATTCAATTAACTTGGCTCACCTGTATTTTAATTAGATTTATTTTTGGAGCATCCAATATACCATGAGGCCTATCATTATAAATGGTTCGGATCATTGAAAAGACCATGAACCAAGCGCTTAAGCCTCAACATATCTTATTGCAACACATGGTGATGTACGCAAGCAAACCTTTCGTGCTGATCCTTTCAAGCACTGTTTTTTCTCATCCCTGATAGTAGAGCATGCATGACTTAAAACTATACATGTATGTGAGTCGGTGTGAGTCCCTAACTGTGGGGTCCACTATGATGTTTGTTCCTTACATCCACATTGTCCATCCATTTTGACAGCTCATTCAAGGCATGAACCAAAAAATAAAGCAAATCAAAATCTTAGGAGGATTGACAAATATCAACTTGATCCAATACTTTTGTGGCCCACAAGAAGTTTTTAATGGTCAATCACCATTGTTTCATGTGATGCAGTCTTCTTGAATTTTAGATCTGTATCATTTTGGCTCTCGTACCCTGAAATGAGCTAGCAAAACTGCAACTATTTCATATGGTGTGGTTCATCTGAATTTTGGATCAATATTATTTTTGGGTTCATGCACTAAAAATGAGCTAGCAAAATGGATGAACAGCATGGATATACAATCAATGCATCAAGGTGGGCTCGATGGTCAGGGTCACACCATATTCTTTGAGGTTGGTGCCACACCTAATCTACTCCCCATTGGGATCATCCACTCTATGTGTCCAATAGATAACTGGACTGGATAAATGCTATATTCATTTCACTAAAGCACTGCTTTTCCATTTTACAGATGGTCTTGCCTAAATTGCAGTCGGAACTCAAGTCTCAATTGCCAAATACTAGAGCGTAGGATTAAATCCAGACTTCAATATAAACCAGCTTAAACGTTGCTCAAACCGGTTAAGTTTTTTCTCTTGTCACTTGGGATTTAGAACTGTCCATCGGAGCCCACAGGCTGAGCGGTCCAATGATCAGAACGGTCCATGTTGTAGATTCCATTCTATTAAGACCATCATAATAAAATTACATTGAAAGGATTATTACAACCATCACTGTCTATAGATGAACTTTGAGGTGTGGATAGAGAATTTTCAATGGCTTTTATTCAATCCTAAAAATCAAATAATATTATTTGTTCTACTACCAAAAGCTTTGTCAGGTGCACTGGGGTGTTTATTTCACATCTACACCGTCCGCCAGTTTTACTGGATCATGGTAGGGCATGATCCAAAACTTTTTAAAAAATTTTAAGAAAAATTTGTTGAAGGTATCATTGTGTACGAATACAAATGAATGTGTATGGATTTAAATTTAGAACACTAAAAGTCAGTTTGAATGGGGTTATGATAAAATCCATGACTCAAAGATTAGGATGATTACGAGGTCATAGCTTTTAGATGGAAGTAGAGAGAACATTGGTTCAGATCACTTCTAAGATGCGAACAAAGGTAAAATTCCATCTCAAATGGGGGCACCATATCCTAACAAAACCCATGTGAGAAATCTGGTTAAGATTTATAAGTAATCATAATAATAATCTTTAAATATTAAAAATTGATCCATTTTATTAATTTCTTTGAACAGTTTATCTCAACTATTGATTTAATCCCATGGTTGCTATTTGGCCACTAAGGCCTGAACATAAGACAGGTGTTAGAAAATGAATGTTTGGTGTGAAAATAAGACTTGAAAGTTCCCCCCTCCTACAGGCATGCTACATGGAAAGAGAAGCAAAGGAATCAATAAGCGTGTCACGACCGAGCATTCTATCAATTTAGTTATGCATGCATGCCACATATTGTGGGAGGCTTTGCAGATAGTGATCATGGAAAGACCTTCGTCCATCAAAATATTCAGCCCCACCTTTCTTCAGTAATGTTGCTAGAATAAATTGCCGGGCCTATTGCTACTGGATATGCATAGGTTTGTCTGTTCAACCTGGACGCGGATTAGCTACTTACAGGTTGCTGGAGTGCCGTCACCAAGTTCTATGGGTCCCACCATGATGTATTGTTTATATCCACACCGTCCATCCATTTGGAGAGATCATTTTAGTGCATGAGCCAAAGAATGAGTAAGATCTAAAGCTCGAGTGGACCCCACCACAGAAAAAATTGGAGAGAATGACGTCCACTATTAAAAACTTATAAGGGCCACAAAAGTTTTCGATCAAGCTGAAATTTATTTTTTTTCCCTACTTTTATGTCTTTTCTAACTTATGAATAGGTTGGATCTCAGAGAAACATAATAGTAGACCTTAGGAAGGTTTCAACAGTGTCTGTCACTCTCGCCATTGTTTTCTGTGGTGTGGGACGCGCCAGATTTGGATCTTAGTCATTCTTTACATCATTCTTTAAAATGATCTCTCCAAATGTATGGACGGTGTGGATACAAGACATACGTCATGGTGGATCCTACGGAATTTGGTGACTGTAACTTCAGTAGCAAGTCTCGCTGCTGAACCGGTCAGTACCTAATCCACGTCGTTTCAACCTGGCTTCGTCTTTCAATGGTCTGATGAATGGGTCTTACCTTGGATGAAAACGTGAAAGCTTTACAAGGTATGAAAGGGTAAAGGAGCGAACGAGTCTATGTTACTAGTAAAAATATGGCTAGGGGTATATTTTTGTGTCCAAGGTATAATAGTAGTGTTGCATCCAAACTGTGAATCTAATGAGGCCGATCATGAAGATGGGACACACTAAAAATCATGTTGATCAAAAACTCATATGCGCCACACCATATGAAACAGTGTGAAAGCTTCAGTAGATTCTCGGGTCCATTGAGGTCGGTGGATCCCTAACCATGGGTTTCATCACCATGTATGTTCCTTATATCCACGCCGTCCATCCATTATGATAGTTCATTTTAGGGCATGATTAAAATTTTTTATTTTTTATTTTTTTTAAATGATCCAATTCTTAGGTGGGCGACATCATAGGAAACCGTGATTGAATACCAACCACTAATGTTGCCTTTCCATGGTCATCATCCAAACAACTTTCTATACTAACGTGATTGAGTAGTATTTTATTTGCGGATTATCATGTCATTATCATATTATATAATTAATTCATAGGTCCCCGACAACAACAATGTGATCAAGGGTTTGGCAATTCCAATCCTTGTCCAAACAGCATTCCCTACCTGGAGTGGCTTCAGTTGATTCCAGAGTCCAATGAAGTCGGTGGGTCCCTAACCATGGGGTCCACTATGATGTATGTTCCTTACATCCACATTATCCATCCATGTTGACAGCTCATTTAAGGCATGATCCAAAAAATAAAGCAAATCAAAATCTTAGGTGGATTAACAAATATTAACTTGATCCAATACTTTTGTGGCCCACAAGAAGTTTTTAATGGTCAATCACCATGGTTTTATGTGGTGCGGTCTTCTTGAATTTTAGATTTGGATCATTTTTGGTCTCCTGCTCTAAAATGAGCTAGCAGAACTGCCACTATTTCATAAGGTCTGGTCCACCTGAATTTTAGATCCACATCATTTTTGGGTTAGCTCATTCACTAAAATGAGCTAGCAAAATGGATGAACGGCATGGATATACAATAAATACATTAAAGTGGGCCCTATGGTCAGAGCCACACTGTTTTCTTTGAGGTTGGGCCCACACCTAATCCACTCCCCGTTGGGATCATCCAATCTGTGTGTCCAATAGATAACTGGTCTGGATAAATGCTCTACTCATTTCACAAAAGCACTGCTTTAATTTTCATTTTACAGATCGTCTTGCCTCAATTGCAGCCGAGGCTCAAGTGTCAATTAATTGCCAAATCAATTGAAGCCAACGCCAAGTGTCAATTGCCAAATACTAGAGCGTAGGATTAAATCCACAATTCAATATAAACCAGCTTCAACGGTTGTTCAAACCGGTTAACAGAAAAAAAAAATTCTTTTTCGTCTCGTCACTTGGGTTTTAGAACTGTCTACCAGAGCCCACAGGCTGAGTGGTCCAATGATCAGAACCGTCCATGTTGTAGATTCCATTCTTTCAAGGCCATTGTAATAAAATTACACTGAAAGGATGATTACAAGACATGTGTATAAAGAATTTTCAATGGCTTGTATTCAATCCTAAAAATCAAATGTTATCATTAATTTGTTCTAGTAATAAAAATTTGGACGGCTTTTATTATTAGACCATCTCAGTATGTAGGTCCAAATGGATGGTAACATACACTACATCCTAAGTGGGTCTACAACCAAAAGCTTTGTAAGGTCCAGTGCGATGTTTATTTCACATCTACACCGTTCACCAGTTTTGCCGGATCATGTTAGGGCATGATCCAAAAAAATTATTAAATTCTTAACAAAAAATTGTTGAAGATAATATTGTGTATGAATACAAATGAATGTGTATGGATTTAAATTCAGAACACTAAAAGGCAAAGCTTTAATGAGTCATGAGAAAATCCAAGACTCAAAGATTAGGATGATTAAGAGGTCATAGGTTTTATATGGAAGTAAAGAGAACATCGGTACAGATCACATCTAAAATACCAACAAAGGTAAAATTCCATCTCAAGTGGGAGCACCATATCCTACCAAACCCATGTGAGACTTCTGGTTAAGATTTATTAATAATCATAATAATAATAGTTAAATATTAAAAATTGATCAGTTTTAGTAACTTTTTTTAACAGTTTATCTCAACTCTGGATTTAATCCTATGGTTGCTATTTGGCCACTAAGGCCTGAACATGAGACAGGCACTAGAAACCGAATGTCTGGTGTGAACATAAGACATGAAAAGTCCCCCCTCCAACGGGCATGCCACGTGGAAAGAGAGGCAAAGGAATCAATAAGCGTGTCATGCACGATGTAGCATTCTATCAATTTAGTCATGCATGTGCCTGTGTAGACAACTTTATTGATGGTGACCATGGAAAGACCTTTAGCCATCAAAATGTCAGACCCCACCTTTCTTCATTAATGTTGGTAGAATAAGTCATGCACGATGTAGCATTCTATCAATCTAGTCATGCATGTGCCAGTGTAGAAAACTTTATTGGCGGTGACCATGGAAAGACCTTCATCTATCAAAATGTCGGACCCCACCTTTCTTCATTAATGTTGGTAGAATAAATTGCCAGGCCTACTGCTATTGGATATGCATAGGTTTTGGTCTTTTTGACCTAACTTCATCTCTCAATGGTCTGATTAATGGTTCTCACCTTGGATGAAAACGTGAAAACTTTACTAAGTATGAAAAAGTGAAAGGACTGAAGGAGCCTATGTTACTAGTAAAAATATGGCTAGAGGTATATTTTTGTGTCCACAGTAATAGTTGTGTAGCATCCAAACTGTGAATCTAACGAGGCCCATCATGAAGATGGGACACACTAAAAATAATACTAATCAAAAACTCGCATGGCTCCACACCATATGAAACAGTGTGAAAGCATGCACAAGCCTCCAATTTCAAGTAATGTGGCCCACCTATATTTTGATTAGATTTCATTTTGGAGCGTCAATATACCATGAGACCCATCATTATAAGTGGTTTAAATTCTTAAAAAGGCCATGATCTGAGCACTAAAGCCTCAACATATCTTATTGCTACACATGGTGATGTACTCTAGCAAACCTTGCATGTAGGTACTCTTTTTCTTCTCCCGGTAGAAGAGCATGTATGACTTCAACTATGCATGTATGTGACTCCGTGCCCTACAAGTTTTTTGAAGAGTCAACATTAGATTAAAGAGATAGGGTCCATGATTTGATAAATGGATGTTATCTTTATATGGTCATCATCACACAACTTTCCACGCTAGTGTGACTGTGGTGCTTGACTTGTTGATTATCAAGGTTATATCATATAATATAAATTCATTGGTCCATAGTAACGATAAAATGGTTGAGGGTTTGGCAAATCTAACACGTCCATCTGGCTTGGGAGCAGCTTCAATAGATTCTGGGGTCCATGAGGTTGGTGGATCCCTGACCATGGTGTCCATCTTGATGCATGTTTCTTATATCCATGTCGTCCATCCATTAATACGATAGTTCACTTCAAGGCATGATTTAAAAAAATAAAATTAGATCTATGGTGGATCACATCATAGGAAACCGTGTTTGAATACCCACCATTAATGTAACGCTCCAAATTTTTACAAAACTCAAGTTCCATAAAATCATCAGAAATTATTTGTTATTATTTATTTATTTATTTGTTTTTTGAATTATTAGTGTTAGCTTGTATGCGTGTGAAACCCACGTAACTTACACAGACTACAATCCAAGAACTGTAAACAAGATGAAATCTTTTATGACGTCCCATTACAGTAATCGAACCATACATTATCAGTCTTAGGACTCAAATTGCAAGATCCATCGTCCACCATGCCCATAACTTGTAGGACTATTCGGCCATAATTCACACTGATTGGACCGTCAAATTTTAAAACCTACTGACTAAATCCGATTAGAATAGCCTAAAAATACCTTGGAAAGATGAGGGAACAATCTTGATCAATATAGGAGCAATTCGGCCATAAAAACCATATAAATCACAATGAACCGCTGAAAGTACACAACATGTAGACCACAAGGAGTCTGACCCACTCCAGAAAATTCCGCTAGGCCAGTGCAGGGTTGGTCCACGCAGTGGACGGTTTGGATCATCCATCTGTCCCTTGTGGACCGTACAAAAAATTTAAAAAAAAAAAAAACAATAAAACAGTTAAGTTATCTAGTCAGCGGGCGCTGAACTAGTCAAACTCGATGAAACGGTGAACTCGGACGCGGATTAGTGAGTGACGACACCCACTACTTGACGTCACGAAGTTCTGAAGGTCACACCATGATGTATGTGTTATATCCACACCGTCCATCCATTTTTAAAGATCATTTTAGGGAATGAGCCAAATAATGAAGCAGCTGGACCCCAACACAGAAAATAGTGGAGAGAGTAACACCCACCGTTGAAACCTTCCTAAGGTCCACCATGATGTTTATTTGAGATCAAACCTGGTAATAAGTTAACACATACATTAAAGAAGCTAAGACACAAATATCAGCTCGAGCGAAAATTTTTGTGGCCCTTATAAATTTTTAATGGTGGGCATCACTCCCTCCACTTTTTTGTGGTGGGGTCCACTCGAGATTTGGATGCGAGTTATTCATTGGATGATGCGTTAAAATGGTCTCTCCAAATGGATAGACGGTGTGGATACAAAACATACATCATAGTGTGACCCACCGAACTTAGTGACGTAACTTTAGTAGCCAGTGTGTATACTCAACCTCTTATTCGGATGTTTGTTAGAAATCCACTCCGTGCATCTGTTTTTTCGGATCATTTCATGATAATAGAAGAAAAATCAGTTAGACCCAAAAAAAATTAGGCTTTTATATGAATGGAAACAGTGTGACCACCGTTGAAATCTTTGGATGGCCACAAAAGTTTCAAATGAAGCTAAGTTTTTTGTTTTTTCACTTCGTACCAGTGGCAATGACCTTATAAACAGTTTGAATGGCATATAAACATTAAGGTGGAGCCCAGGAAGGTTTCAACGGTAGAATACTCTTTCCTTAATTTTCCCTTATGCATGGCAGCCTCGAGTATTGGATCCACCTGGTTTTTGGTTTCTAGGACTAAAACGATCTGTAAAAACAGATAAACGGAGTGGATTTCTCAATCAACCCATCTTCTCTCTTGCACGGCCTGCCTAATTTCCGTGGGTCAAAGCACCAGACACTGACGGTCACAGCTGGGTCCAATTTTTTTTTAAAGAGGAGCACAACCGTGTCAAACACGCTGCACGACTTGCACAGTGGCCATTAAATGTGGGGCCCAACATGCTCTCCAACCACAATAATCTTTAAATTAAAAAAAAAAAAAAAAAAAAAACAATAATCTCAAGAAAATATAAACTGCCTGCTTTACTTACAAGCCGTCTATGATGTTGACTCTCGATTACCAACGCTGTTTGGTTTACACGTGTACAAAAGTAACCGACGGTCAGGAGAAACTGATAATTGTCTCCATCAATATTCATTTCATGGTTCCACGGTTTAGAACCACTGATCTCAGCGGCTTAAGCATGCAACAATAACTAGCGCGCCAAGCACGTGATCCGAGCTATCCATGCAAAGGGAGACGCGTTTTGGCTGGGGACTAGCTGCTGTCAAAGCTCTGTGGGCCCACCATCATGTTTTTGTTTTATCCATTAGGTACCTTCGTTTTTTCAGCTCATTTTAAGAAATGAGCCTGAAAAAATATCGGCTTGATACAAAACTTCAGGGTATTTTCAATACCCATTACTTCGGGTGGTGTGGTCCATTTTTAGGCTCATGCAGTAAAATAATCTTGCAAAGTAAATGAACAGCATGATAAAACACATCTATCATGGTGGGGCTGACAGAGTTTTGTGAGGTATCTAGTAGCCTGTAGGTGCTGTTTTCTAGCAATCCGAGTCCAGTGACCCTATACAAATGTCCATATGACAACGTGGATACTTATTTAAAGTACCATTTTCAGAGATCTGATCACCTACAGGCAACTACACCACTACCAATTTTCAGGTCAGAATACCCAATTTCTGTGATTAAATAAAAAAGGTAATCTTGCTGCTTAAATAAGAAACATCCTATGTAGAGCGGGTCATGGACAGTTTCATGGCCAAGATGGATCAGAAAAGGCCTAGTCGACGACAGAAGTGATCCGGACCATGAGACCTTAAATTAGGTGTATCTCGCAATCCAAAATGAGTTATCAAACATAAAATATATGATTTTAGGTAGAACGGGCTACTTTAGCCACCCAACCCCACTACGCTGGGTTGCGCAAGCCGGATTTGCAAAATACTCTGAAATCGACCATCATTTCCATATTTTATAAATTCTGCCATATTTTAATTCTGTTTTTTACTATAAATAATAAGTTTTAGTTTAATTATAACTCTTCATTCGTTGGGCTTTAGAATAATTAGAAGAACAGCTTGGTGAAGACAAATAGAACATTATTTTTCGCTGAAAACCTTGCGCACTAGTAAACATCAGGATAGTCTATAAATAGGAAGTTGCAAATTCCAGAATGGTTTTGAAATTTCTCTCATTGCTTGGTATCCCTATTTAAAGGGTTCTGAACTCGTTTATTTGATTCATCAATCAAATTACAAATTTATTTATATTTTCTTGGTTTCTTTCTTCATGGATTCGAGAAGTCTATGTGAGGAGTCTGAAAAAGCTCCGTGCATTCGTAGTAGTAGTTATCCTTGAGGAAGATGGTGATCGACCTCATCTGCATCAATTTTCATTATTCTAATGCCTGATACACAAGTGGCATTGTGATGGATGAGAATGATTTGATGGTCAGATGATTTTTGCCTTTCAACTATACCAAAGTGGAAGTGAGAGCAGTTTTAGAAGGGATACTACAAGAAAACTGTCTTTTGCCGGCGACCGCCGGTAAACACCATGAAAACCGCCGCTAAAAGATTTATCGGTAGTCAGAAAACTGCTGGCAAAAGCTCAGTCAGTATAGGTTTTAGCAGCAGTCTATCGTTTGCCGGCGGTTGTGCTGGCCGCCGCCTACTGTAACATTTGCCTGCTTAATCCCAAATAAACACCAGTAAATGTCTACTGAAATGCCGATATGTGCCAGTATTTTTGAGGGCTAATGTTTATATTTGATTTAAAACTATTGTTGTTTTTTTAAATAAAAAAAAATCTATATTTTATACCTGTAGTTTGAATGTCATGCATACATAACAATGGCCCCACACATAGGGCTGTAGGTTAAGCTTAATCTTGAAAGCTTTGTAGTGGATTGTGGGGCCCAAGGTCTGATAATCAAGATTCAGATTGTGTGAATGGGGGGCCCAAGGTCTGATGATCCAAATATTGGATGGTAGATATCTAATATTCAAAGATCTAAACCATCTTATGTTATGGCTTAAGAACACAGAAGAAAAATACATTAGTGAAAACTCAAGAGGGGCCAAATATCAAAGGGTGATTCATCTACAGTGATCCCAATGTATCCCTGAAAACATAACACTGTAAGATGCACTCTGAAATAGCATAATACCAAATGCATTTCATCAGTTCTGTGAGTGGGCCAATCTCGATCTGAGCACTTGATCAGGCCTAAGAAATAAAAAGGCCAGCCGGGCCTATATTGGACAACTACTGAGAAATGGCCTTATTCCATTCCACGGCCGTTCATGTGGCGTAATGCATGCCCATCAACCTACTTCATTTCATGGGTTAAATCACTTACAAGAACACGTTAAATTAAATAATAATAATAATAATAATAATAATAATATAATAACAACTTCACCAAGGCCAGACCCCATCCACCACATTGACATCGCAACACCCACACATCACCTACACCATTGCATTGCCACAGAGGCAAGACCCACCACCTGGTTCTACCAGTGGTTTATCCAACTTCATCATGGTTTTTATGGCCATCAAGCATCTGTATATCCACAAAAAATCATCATAGATATCAGAAAGCATATCAACAAGAAAACCAACCAAAAATTAATGTCAAAAGGTTCAAAATGCAACAGTAAAAAACCATGGTTTTAAGACTCAGATGAGCCTAAAAAATCATGGTCCTGTTTTCCATGACCACCAGAAATCCATTAAGATTTTCCAGTGGATATTAACAAATTAAGGGATTGGAAATAATAGAAATGACATACAAGTAACCAAAATTGAATTGTTCGAAATCATGGGGCCAACAATCCTAAGCTTTGGATAATGGGCATTAGTCTGTTGCATTCAGAACATTGCCATTTTTTCCATTTTAACACCCATTGGATTCACACCATAAGTTGTGCCACTGTTAGTTCAAGAGCAATCAAAGGTGCTTTGTGGGCTTCTGTTGATGAAAGGAACATTCTCTAGTACACATGCTAAAGCGTACAACGTCGACGGAGATATTTCCGCTTCATTCCTGTCCAAAGATGTCAAGAGATTTTATGTGGTATCGTTCAACCCAACAACTACATCATTGTCTCTTTCTGTGTTAGCTGTCCACAAGCGTCTACGATTCAGAGGTTAGGATTCTTTGACGAACCTGATGGCATCTTTACAATGGCATGATACTCTGCTTCTGGAATTCCAAGATGCTTGTTGGAATGTCCCAAGATTAGTCTTTGGGGACTTCCACTCTGGGAAATGTTTGGGGCATAGTCCATCCATAGTGGGAATGTGGATTACTGGACCATGGGTCCAAGTAGACAAAATTGAAAACTTAAGTATATTGTGAAAAGGTGTATCAAACAATTCCTTAAATCTGAAAATACTGATTAGAGCTTTTCTGAATCAGAAAGGTAAAAATCAAAATTCAAACACAAGTGCATAATCCTTACGTTTTCTTTAATACTTTTGTTGTTTGAAGATCACTTTTCTATTGTGAAGGCAAAATCTCAGTTTGTATTTTGTAATGGTATGAACCAAGTAACAAATCAAGAGTCCTCTCATCCATCTATAATACCCAAAAGATTCCTAATGCAACACATATGGCTGGTCACACCAGGAATTTGTAGCACTAGCATCCACTGTGAAACACATTAAAAATTCAACCTATCTGAATAATGAATTATCCAAAATAATAAGCAGCAAAAAGAAAAACCAGCAATCAGTAAATACATACCTGGGCAACCTTGATTGAATTCTGAGTAGCCCCTGGATATATCAAAATGGGATAAAACTGAAATGTTAGTCTGTATAAATAGATATAAAAAATATACAAGACATAACACTCGATCTCATTTTCAAATACTTGTTGAAAATGGAATACGATTACGAAATGATTATGAACAGTTCTCCAAAAAAAGGTTCTCTTCTATAATGTACCAACATCATATTACCTTCACAGCTGATTGACAATTCTCAAAGAAATCAATGATAAAGAACACAGGAAATAAAACGATGCATTCATATTACAAATAGCAATCAAATCATACAATGCAGCCTACATTCACATTTCTAAATAAACAAATTTCAGAATACAATAGATCGCTAGTTGTAAGTATAATAGGAGCAGAGGACGATGATCAAACAGAGCAAGTTAGAGGATCAGACCCAAAACCATCCAAAATTGCTAGCAGGTTCGCTGGAACACAACTCTGAGAATAACCACTACAACCTTGCTCTGACATGGTGACACCAAGCACATTCTAACTCCGATTCTCCATTAAGACTTCATCATCTAGCTCTTGGATCTGAAGAGAAAATGCTTCAGCTAAAAACCTGAATTCAGATTCATCCAAATCCAAAGGAAGCAGCTGGAACCATAAGAAGCTGATCACACTCCAAACATTAGCAGGAAAAACTTTCCCATTCCAACCAACATCAGCTAAAACCCGTCCAAACAAAGGAAGCTGCAACCAATACCTGAACCAACTAGCAACAGCAGCCCATATGGAGCGGTTGCATTGATTTACATTTAAACACAAAACACTTAATTAATACACACTCCTCGATTTCAAACTTCAAAGGATATTAAATAGACAAGAATGACAACCATCCATATTCAACATATGCATGTGATCTACCATATGAGTGGACCGGCCTGTCTTTTAGGCCACGAGCTCGTATCACAATGCACACCATCAGATAACATATCCTGCGATGCACCATATGCTATGAGGCATGATAGATTCAAACAGATCCCACACAACTGCATAGGAGCTTGTTTTGCCAAGGCCACAACTTAGGATCAACAGCATGTGTTGCCCCATGGAGGCTAACATGTAGTGAGGTTCAAAAATCAAAACCATCCTTCCAATTTTGAGGAGACTCTGGTCCAATGATCACACTATAACAGGATCTAGACCATTGTTTGGTGGAGTTGAATGAAAATTTCTTTTCAATGGTCCATGTTAAGCCAGATATGATGATCACAATCATCATTTCATGGAATTTTCTTACTGTAGCACATCTATGAAAGCACCTGGAGGGTGGACAGTTTCGACCATCAGTGCATGTGGGCCCCACCAGGGTGACACATGCTGGCTATCCAATGGCCTGAAATGGGCAAAACAAATTCTGTGCACATAAGGCTTTTTGGAGAGAAGGATGAATCAACACTTTATCCAGGAAAAAAAAGCTAAGGTGTTGCTCTAGATTAACTTCCAATAGTGTTTTGGTTCTGAAAACCTTATTATTAGCTAAGGGCACTTCTAGACTAGATGCATATTCAGAATTTGTTTCAAAGGACAAGATGAGATCTTTCTCAAAATAAGTAAGAAAGAAATCTTTCAATTAATAAAATCTTTCTCAAAAAAAAAAAAAAAAGGAAAGAAAGAACAGAATGAAAGTAAAAGGTTCAACCAGGTTTGAGCTGAACTTTCTACCCTTTTACTGACATAATGGTAGTAGGGGAAGGTTGTATGCTCTTTCTGTCATTCCCTTTGTGTGTTTGTAGATGGTCTGGCCTATGGGATTACCCGCAGTTGAAGATCTGGGCAATTCTCTGCTCCTTGCTGCCACTGTCATAATGGTAGTAGGGGCAAAGCTGTCTGCTCTGCCTTGTGTTCAAAGGTGATTTTTATCATGTCAGCTAGTTAATATCTCAATATGCACTTGTGTGTCATGAATATGTGTGTGTGTGTGTGTGTGTGTGTGTAACGAAAGTTTCATGTTTCATAATCAGCAGTCTTTTTTCTTTTTTCTTTTTTTACTTTGCTAAGAGACTCAAAGATGATCTACATGAATGAAGATCACTATTTAAGAGAACAATAGTCTCTTATGAATATCGGTCAATGCCTAACAAAGTAAAAGAAAAAGTAAAAACCAAAAGAAAGAAAGAAAGGAACGATTAAAAATTCTGCTAGGCTGAATCTTCTAGATCAGAAGACATTTACAGGCTTAAATCAGCATTCAAACACAACCTGTAAATCATTTCAATTAGCCCCATTTACAGGCATCCTGAGAATGAAAGGTTATATAATGGATAAAAAATTAACAGATTGAGACATGAGGAAAAGCAGGAGGGAAAAAAAAAAAAAAAAAACAAACAAACAAAATGGTACCTTAAATAACTTTCAGAAAACCATATGATATCTTCAGCTCACAGATAAGTTTAGAGTCCTCAAGCCCTGAGTTCCTACCAGTGTGGACTACAGTGCAGCAATCTAGACCATTGATCATATGAATGGACCATGCCCAAACAGTCGCCTAGATTGGATGACACCAGCAAACCATTAAATGCCACTTTCCATCGCTAAAGAAAACAAAAAAAGCTACTGATTTCAGGCTTTTTCATACATTTCTAAACCAAACATAGTTGTAGAAACACAGTTGCAAAAATCCACTATGCACCTCCTATTTCTTCTTTGAAAACATTGGAGCTTATAACCAAGAGCTTGTAAGGATCCCATACATTCACCCAAGGGAACTTTGGAAAGCTGCCTGCATAAAAATTTCTTCAAGTTTCTTATAACAAAAACAGAGAAATGAGAAGAAATTTACAAGCACCCACCTTTTCTTTAAGTTTTTTGAGCCACAATGACTGTAAACTTTGGCGGCCAGCTCTCATCAAGGAATTTACAGTCCTACAATGATAAAAGATAAAGGGAGCTCCACAAGCAGACCTACAGAGGAGAAAAGTAGTGTAAAGAAATTGTTTTTCACATAGCCCATGTACATATCGTGAAGTGCAATAAGGTTTCATGTATTTAACTATGGAGTTAATGTGCACCACAGTCCACTCAGACCATTATTAATGGAAGATAACCAGCAAACAAAGAGACTATGAATTCAAAGTTCCAGTCTCTGGATCATTGATATGTTGTGCTTTGGCCCATTCCTTGATCTGTATGCAAAAATCAAATGTAAATCACAAACATCTATGCACATCAGATTTTGGACTTGATTTGACCAAGAAGATAACTGATTGAGATATCCACAACAGATCATAGTATTAGAACCGCTATGCCAATTAGTATTAGAACCACCACACTAGTTAATATTAAACCGAATCCTTTCATCAAGTCCAAGACTTCAAATAGTGGTTCTGTGGAGCTCATTCACATCCTGAGGAAACGTTAGTCAGGAAGGATCTTACTTACCAATGGTTCTGTGGAGCTCCTGTCGTTCGGGCCCGGATTCCTGCATATGTTGTACCATTTACGGATCTCCCAAGAACTTCCTGCAAAAGGAAAACTCATTGAATTTCTATTGATCCCCCCAAGATAGATTTTGGGTTGGAAACTCCAAGATTTTGTATGAAAAAGAATAGAAAATAATCAAAATAGGAATAAAAAAGGAAATGGCAACAAACACTAACAAACAGGAAATCACAATTCGTTAGCAACATATTTAGTCAAGAATCGGCAGGCGACTCTAGTGGCTGAAGTTTAAACATGCTAAACCTGGTAATCTTGACTGTTTAGCTTTTTTCATGGGCGACGATCCTTTATTGAATAGGAAAATATAAAAGACAACATGCTTTGGTACCCTAGCCAACTACATACGAGGCTCCAAGAGCAAAGAAAACAACATAGAAACCCCAATTTGAGATAAAACGGTAACAAACAGGACTCTAATTCCTGAATGAGACCACAGCCCTGAAAGGCTGAAACTGAACTCATCCGACACATGGCCCACAGGCATTTAGAGGCACAGGAAGATTTCTCCCAATTATGCATGATCATCCCCCTTGAGAATCCTCTAAAGTGCTGGATGGCTGTCGCCCAAACTAGGCCTCCATTGATTCTGCTAAGGATGCCACAGACTGGGAACTGTTTCCCCTTGAAAATTTCTCTTATTTTTCTCATTCCATATGCCCCAAATGACAGCATAGAAGACTCCATGCCACAGACATCTTCCAATGGGGCTCCCCATGCACTTGCTGACCAGCTCTGAAATAGACACGGGACAGCTCTGAAAGAAACGAAAAGCTCGATAAATACAATACCCGCTTGCAGATTGTAGTAAATGAAACATGTGGAGAAGATAACAAAAAAGAACTTAGAATTACTTAAAGATGGAAAAAAAAAAAAAAAAAAAAAAGTGGATGTTTGCTAGGTCACGTGTACATCTTCACATGCAGATGAGGATGTGGAACATACGAAAATCAGTTGGCCCCACTGTAGATAACCTGGCCCAAAAACTAGGCTGGTTATCTAAATTGTGAAACTGGAAGATCCAAAACAATCAAAATCTGGGAAGATAAATTAGCAAAAGAGTAACTACAGAATGAATCAAGAATCAAAAGCAGCATACAAGACATCACTAAACAAAACCCAACTAAGAATCTCAACAAAACACACCAAAAATAAAAACCAATTGCAGATTCAAGACGACACTATAAGAATCCAAAAGATTCTTTCGTTCTTTCTTTCTTTCTTCTTCTTCTTCTTCTTCTTTTTTTTTTTTTGAAAAGTAACATAGAAAATTTATTAAAACAAGCAAAAGATACAACCACAGAGAAGCACACAGCAAAGAGAAGGATGGTGAGGGGCCATCCCTCAACCTCACTGTACCTAGAATTTACAACGCATTTACCTAGTCCTGTGAAAGATCTACCCTATCATCACCCATAAAGAGGTTCGGTGCCAACGCCCAAGAAATGACTCTCCTTTGGCCCTAAGAAAAACAGTGTCCTTTTTATCAGATCTGTTATTGAAAGTCCTAAGATTTTGTTCCTTCCAAATCGACAACACAACGGCCCACATGGTGGGCCGCCAAAGAAGTTTCCTTCTCTTACCAATTGAGAGCCACAAGAACCAACTCATATTGCTGAATAAAACTCACAATGAATGAGGAGATACTCCAAACTATTTATGACCAAAAAAATATACACAATAGAATCAAAATTCACCAAGGAGAATCCATGCCAAATGCCGCAAAACCAAAACCCATCAAGGCAATTGATCATAACGAGGTGGAATTAATCAAATACAATATGCAGGAACAATGGCACGAAAACTTCGAAAACCAAAACCTTTATCCAGAATCAACAAAAAATAAATAAAAAATCATGTGAATTGAATTGCAGCAAATATTTAGTTTAATCAAGAAGAAATGAGAAAAACTAATGATGTTTTCTAGTATTTATAAGGGGAAAGAGGCCCTCGTCTTGCAGTCATGTTTCATTTGAGTCCAACTTGAGAGGAACAGGACTGCAATTTGGAGCTCAACCCTCGATAGGAAGGCCAACTACAATCTATTTGTCTCCACTTTATTACACAACAGAATTGCAATCCAATTTAAAATTGCATCCAAACGCACCCTAAAGAACCAAAAACAACATGTAATGCATAATCTTCACCAAATGCTCAAAACCAAAACCTACTACACATAGAATCTACAGGCAACACTGCAACCATTTAAAAATAATCTCATGCAAAATCTTGCCTACTGCTCTGAAAATAGGTTTTGGTTTTGCGGCGTTTGACAATGGAGGAGTAACAACAGAATGGTTCCATGTACTGTAAGAATTTTATGCGTCTTTCAGAACTGAAAAGGAACAAGTAATAATGTAGGAGACATGAATATAGTCAAACCATCCGTTTTCTGTCAACATTCATCTGTTTCACAGTGCTGATTTTAAGGCCCATTTGGATGTCCAGAGAAACAATCAAAGGAAGGACGAATTTCATAAATAATGACAAAAAAGAGGGTTAATTCTGTTTTTCATTCAATTTGTGGTCGAAAAAGTTCTGCTGGTTTCAATTTTTTTCTGGAACAGATAAACATCCTTGTTGCAATGGATGTCCAACCAGCTATCAATTTTGCAGATGGGCAGCCTAATGCAGTCTTTGTAGTCATTGGAATTCCAAGTTCATAAAAAAGGATGTGCCCTTGGACAGTTAAGAAAATGACATATATTAGGATGATAACTTGTATCATTATGAACCACAGAAACAGAATAATTAAATATTTGAAACAGATGAGATAAAAAGAAACATGTTATCAAATTTATCATCATCATCATTATCCTCTTAAGCATTATCCCAGGCTCACAGCTAATTGGGGTCAGCCAAATGAATCCTGTTCCGCCCCATTCCACTCTATCAAGGGCCATAACTTTAGTTGGACCATAGGTCACCAAGTCTTTTCTTACTACCTCTACCCACATCCTTTTTGGGCCCTAAGTATTTGAAACAGAATGACTAAATATTTGAAACAAATGATAATCTTTGGCAAGCAGGATATAATTTATCTGAGTAAAAAAAAAAAACATGTTATCGAAGTGATGCTACATGCACAAGATTATTTCATTGCATATTTAAATTACTGGAACTAGCCATTTAGCACCTAAAGATATATCTCTATATGGCACAAAAAAAACAAGCTAGACAAGACATTTTCTGCACGTTAGAACTTGCTAAGGTAAAACATTGTGAAAAGGAAAGCAAGTTACAAATCCAAGCTACAGTAAATATCGATGAATGGATTCGAACCTTGAAATAGATATCAAGTGCTCTATACAGCCCATCATCAAAGGGCCTTGAAGATTCTGGAAGGGCCTTTGCTAGAGATCACATCTTTTCAGGTTTCAGGTTTACATTTGGCATGGATTCTCTGAAAATGGGCAACACCCATGCAAAAGCCCGTAGGAACCCCTGCAAGAGCCAATGAACCCACATCCACAATCGTCAGAAAATGCTAACAATCAAAATCCACATGCAGAATCAACACAAAAACACTCCAATTACAATACAGAATCAACACAAAAACACTCCACATTTACAGCCCCTGCTCATGGGCTTGTGCAGGCCCTTCTTTACCTGCAACCCATTTATAAAATCGGCAATTTCACTTGCAGATGTAAATAAAGAAAAAGAAGAGTAAGGGCCTGTTTGGATGCCTGTAACTTTTCTAAAATGTAACAAAGTTACAGGTGACTTTGTTACAGTTGGTGTTTGGGGGAGGAAAGTCACAGGTAACTTTCTCTCAACCTGTGACTTTCTTACAGGAGAAAGAGGCGAAAATCTTACAGGCGCTTGAGTCGTTTTTCAAGTTACCTGTATCTTTGATACAGGTAACGGTTGAAATTTTTGAGATGAAAATCGTTGGGAAGAATCGCACCTGCATTTCCCTCTCTCAAGTCTCCTTCTCCCTCTCTCAGTCTACTTCTCCCTGCATTTCTCTCTTTCTATTGCGTTTTCCTTTTCTGTTTTTCTTTTTTTTTCTTCTGCGTTGACGGACACAGCTTGGTGAGGTGGCGTGGATAATGCAGATGATCTGTGGGGCCCACCATATTGTATTTATTTTATCCATGCCGTCCATCCATTCTTTTGGATCGTTGTAGGGCTTGATTCAAAAAACGAGGGATATATAAATCTCAGGTAGACCATACTACCGAAAACAATAATGATTGAAAGTCCACCATTAAAAAACTACTAGGGCCCACTGTAATGTTCGTTTCACATCCAAGCTGTTGATTAGGTCATAAAGACCTGGATGAAGGGAACAAAACAAATATCAGTTTGATCGAAAACATTGGTGGCCCCCCAAAATTTTTTAATGGTAGGTGTTCAATCAACATTGTTTCCAGTGATGTGATCCACCCTAAATTTTGATGTACCTTATTTTCTGGCTGATGACTTAAAATGATCTAGAATAATGGATAGATGGTGTGGATGAAACAAATACATCATAGTGGGCCCACATAATATGTTACCAGCCTTCATAGCTTACTTAAAACCGTAGAAGGCCAGAGCAATTATCAGGTCTCCTGAATTTGTATTTTGATCCATTTTATAAAGTGATAGCATCATTTAAAGATCTTGGATTCAATTTCTTGGGTTGATTTATTATCTTCTTTTGTTTCAATCACTTCTGTTGTTTTTTTGTTTCTTTGGTATTGCTGTTGATCCAAAGATATGGGTTTCTTGATATGGTTGTAATGAATTTCTTTTTCATGTTTTTCTTTTCTTTTTCTTTTTAAAAATGAGGATCTATTTTTCAGTTTCCATTTGTTGGTTCTGATGGTTTAAGATTGATGTTCTTGTTTCTTTCCATTTAATGAGTAAGGAATGATAGGATCTCTTGATTTGGTGGTGATCAGACAGTTGATCTGATGAGAGAATGTCCAAAGATCTATTTCATTAGAAGATCTTGACCATTTGATCTTTGGCCTTCATCAATTAAATGAGGATTGCTGCCTTTTGTTTTGTGTTAATCATCAATTCATGAGCAGCTAGTCTAAAGGTCAGGATTTTCCAATCTAGAAAATATTGGGTTATCCAGTGTGTGCCCATCAGATCAACGGTCTAGATCTTCCACTTACTGTCCTGCATACCGTATATTAGTGCAAGTACCTCAATTTTTGACCTTTATGTGCCTTTTATGTGGGCCACATTACTAGCATTTTGAAAACATGGGCCCACTTTTATGGCCCACCTGTTGATTAGTTTAGCCTAAGCATCAACCAAACTATTCATTTACATGGGCTTCATAAAATGGAATAATTTTGAATGAGTAAAGAAATCACTCACTTTTCCAAGTTCATTGAGATAGCGAGAGAGAGAAAATGCTAAGGCTTTGAAAATGGGATGATTGAGAGAGAGAGAGGGAGAATCAGTTTTGGGCGGATATAGAGAGAGAGAGAGGAAGAGAGATGGCCGTATATTGATTTGGGTGCGCGGCTTTCTTTTGAGAGCGCGCCCAATTATTTTCTGCGTGGTTGGGTACTACGTGGGGCCCACAATGATGTATATGGTTTATCCATTTTGTCCATTAATTTTTATAAATATATTTAAAGAATCATCCCAAAAATTAATTATATTGAAGGCCCAAATGGACCACACCGGAGAAATCATGTGTGATTTAATCTCTACTCTTTCCTACTATGTGGTCCACAATGATGCATATGGTTTATCCATTCTGTCCATTAATTTTTATAAATATATTTAAAGAATCATCCCAAAAATTAATTATATTGAAGGCCCAAATGGACTACACCGGAGAAATCATGTGTGATTTAATCTCTACTCTTTCCTACTATGTGGTCCACTTGAGCCTTCGATATACCTCATTTTTTAGGATGATACACTAAAATTATATTTCAAAACAGATGGACAGATTAGATAGAACACATATATTGTGGTGGGCCTCAAAAAGTCCCTTATAGGACCGTCAATTTCTAGTGGTGTAGCAACTTTTTGCTACGGATTTAATCCTCAGTAATATAGATACGGTTTATATCTATAAAAAAACCTACAGTGTCTGTATACTTTGCGCTTTTTTTTTTTTTTTTGTGGTGATAGTGATCTGATTGGCCCCACCATGGATGGGGGATGGGCCAAGATATCTCAAGTTTGAAATAAATCTTTGGCATATTGTCCAATATGTGAGATTTCTAGGGCATCTTCTGTTAGAAAAGTAAGTGTTTTTTTTTTTATACAACGGAGGATAGAAGAAAACTATAACGAAATGATCAGATCCATCAGGTTCAAGGCTCGACTAGAATAGTCAATTTCTCAAGACAGATTTGTTGCCATTTTTCTGGAAATTCCAGCAAGTGCAAATGAAAGAAATCTGCAAATTGTCTTCAGGATACAATGAACTCTCAATCTGATTTTCAACACGAAAATTTGCACATTTAAGTGTTGAACAGATCTCTAATTTTGACACTGATATGCCTTAAGACGTTCAGAAAATATTTAGCAAGAGATTAGATCGAGAGTAATTGCACAGAAGATGATATAATATCAAGGATTAAGAGTATCTTCTTCTGGATTATAGTATCCACGATTTATATCAATTGAAAGGTTATGAATTTCTTCCTAAAGAGGCGCTAAAGTGCCTCTTCATGAAATCCATACCCATTCACAGCAAATAATTGCCTTTTCATGAAAGGACATGACTCTTTGTCCTACGGCAGTTATTTTCGTACTCATTTAGACAGGAGCAGTTATCCAACAGGAAAAACTGAATCCACATAAGCGACACATAACATAGGTGCCACATGTACAATCATGTCTCAATTACTCTCAATTAATAAAAAGGTAATAAAACATCAGGGTACCATGGCCCAAAAAATTTAAATTGAGTGCCAAAAAGACTAAGGCTCTCTTAGCTCCTTGCGACAATGCGCACGTGCGAAGTGCTAAGTGTGTCTAATAAAGCGCCCAAGCAGCCCTATAGCCCACGCCGCGCGCGCACGTGCGAGGACGGTGCGAACCCTGGTTGCATAAGCAAAAACCCATTCTCTTACCGATTGACTATACACACTATTTATGGAAAGTTTAAATAATTAATATATTTATTTACTTTCTAAAAATAACTTTTATTTTTGAAATTTATTTTTTTATTCTAAAAAACACAACAATCCCCCACAATTTCAAAAACAAAATCAGATTCTGGAACGAATAGCATATCAGTATAAATAGATACATAAGTAAAGGTATCTTTTGGATTTGAACTTTTACTTTAGTGTATACGTATCAAAGTTATGTTAGGTACTTAGTAACCCATTAGTCTTGAACTAAGGACCTTATATGACTCACCGGACAGATAATACATATCTATTCATATATAACTGGAGATCTAAAAGTTCGCACATTTCTGGCCTTGTGCGTATCCTTATTTCATGAGTATTCTAGAGACGATCCCAATCTCTTCAAAAGCGGCCTCACTTCTCTACCCATATAGGTAGATCTATTAAAGATGATTCTGCTTCATCTCAGCAAAGTCTGCTTATAGATCTATTAAGAGTTAGTACTCAGCCTCTTATGAAATGCAGAAACCAAACACTAGACTTTTAAGAATGCGACTCAAATTTTCTTTTTCTAGTGTATATTTCAGTCACATACTTGACTTGTTTGTCCCTTTGAACCTAGCCTTTATTTCAAAACATAGGCAGGGTTGACATCAAAAGTAAAAATTACATCTTTATGGATCTTAGTCTCATTCCTTTAGTGGTTCTTCTTATTTGATCTCTTGATAAACCTTTTGTCAAGGGATCTACTAAGTTCAAGATGGATTTAACATATTCTACTGTGATTACTCCATCTCTGAGCAATCCTTTAACAAAGTTATGCCTTAGACCTACATTTTTAGACTTACTATTATAAGTCTTACTCATAGCACGACAAAAAGTAGTCTGACTATCACAAAAGATAGAAATGGCAGGAGTAGGTTTTGGCCAATATGGGATTTCCAACAGTAGGTATCTTAGTCATTCACCTTCTTTACAAGCTGCACCAAGTGCAATAAACTCACTTTCCATTGTAGAGTGAGATATGCACGTTTGTTTCTTAGATGCCCATGATATTACTCCTCCTCCAAGAGTGAATATCCAGTCACTTGTAGATTTAGATTCTATACTATCTGCATTCTAGCTTGCATCGCTGTACCCTTCAAGTACAGCGGGATATGATTTATAATGCAGTTCATAGTCTATGGTTCCTCTTAGATACTTTAAAACTCTCGAGATCGCATTCCAGTGTACTTGTCCTGGATTACTGGTATACCTGCTTAGCATTCTTACTGTGAATGTTATATCGGGTCTAGTGCAATTCATTGCAAACATTAAACTCCTAGTAGCACTCGCATATTCTTGTTGTGTTTTACATCTACCAGTATTTTTAACCAATTTAATACTTGGATCAAATGGGGTTGGAATCGATTTACTATTATAATGATTAAACTTCTTTAACACTTTCTCTAGGTAATGAGATTGTGTTAAGGCTATTCCATCATTAAGATTATAAATCTTAATACCTAATATTACATTGGCTTTGCCCATATCATTCATGTCGAAGTTGGTACTTAAAAACTTTTTAGTTTCTTTCACACAGTCCTCATTTGGTCCAAATATTAGCATATCATCTACGTATAGGCAGATAATGATTTGACCTTTAATATATATGCACTTATCTGCTTGGTTTACTCTAAAACCATTAGATTGTACTACTTGATCAAACTTCTCATACCATTGTTTAGGAGCTTGCTTGAGCCCATAGAGAGATTTGACCAGTTTACATACTTTCTTCTCTTACCCGGGTTGAACAAACCCTTCAGGTTGTTTCATATAGACTTCTTCATCTAGATCACTATTTAAGAATGTCGTTTTGACATCCATTTGATGGATTACTAGGTGATGAATTGCTGCAAGAGCAATTAAAGTCCTAATGGTAGATATACGGGCAACAAGAGCATATATATCGACAAAATCGATACCTTCCTTTTGTCTAAATCTTTTGGCTACCAATCGAGCTTTAAACTTATTTATGGTTCCATCAGGATTGAACTTTCTTTTAAAAATCCACTTACATCCATTTCATCGTCTATGGCTTTGAACCTGGTGGAAGATCGGCTAAACACTAAGTGTTATTTGAGACTATGGAATCCATTTCATCGTCTATGGCTTCCCTCCAAAACTGTGCATCAGGAGATGAGAGAGCTTCACTAAGTGTTGATGGATCACTTTCAATACTTAGTGGTAAAGTAATCTTCTTTCGTATTTCATTTATATCGCCTTCTATAAGGAACATATAGAAATCTGGGTCAAAAAATGTTTCTTTTCTTGCCTTTTTCGATTTCCTTGGTTCATTTCCTTTTGGATGAGTATTAGATGTATCATGAAAGTTGTTAGGCTCTTCGTTCATTAGTTCTATTATATTTTCATCAACCTGCCTTTTTGTATGATTATTCATATAGTCTTTGTATACTGCGTTTTCAAAAAATATATCATCCCTAGACTCTATAATCATGTTTTTGTCAGCAAAAGAAGTTTGTTCTAGAACCAAGAATCTATATACGAGACTATGAATCTCATAACCCACAAAAGCACACCTGTTCCTCTAGGACCTAACTTTACTCTCTTAGAATCAATAATCCTGACTTCTGCTATACTTTCCCACACTTTGAAGTAATAAAGATATGGTTTCTTCTTTTTCCATAATTCATATGGGGAGATATCCAATTTTTTATGTGGGATAGCATTTAGAATACGGTTTGCTGTTAACAATGCTTCCCCCACAAATTCAGTGGTAATCCAGAATTTAATATCATACAGTTGATCATCTCAACTAATGTCCTATTTTTGCGTTCCGCTAGGCCATTTTGCTGAAGTGTGTAAGGTGCCGTAAATTCATGGATTATACCATTTGATTCACAGAAGTCATTGAATTCATTAGAAGAGCACTCACCCCCTTTATCACTTCTGAGGGCTTTAATCTTTATATTCAACTAATTTTTCACTTCGGCCTTATAAAGCTTAAACTTTTCAAAGGCTTCATCTTTAGATTTTATCAAGTATACATAGGAAAATCTAATTAAATCATCAACAAATGTGATAAAATATATTTTTCCTCTACGAGTTAAGGTAGTATTTAAATCATAGATATCGGAATGAATTAACTCCAAGGGTTGTAATTTTCTCATGCCAGTCTCAAATGGTTTTCTGGTTATTTTAGAATGGACACTGACATCACATTTCCCTTCATATTGAATTTCATGATTTGGTATAAGGCCTACGATCATCATTCTTTTCATTGAATGATAATTAACATGACCTAGTCTAGCATGCCATAAAGATACAGAATCCACTATATAAACGGAAACATCATTATTATTATTAATATTCAGTTTAATCATATCATTACATGAATATCCTTTGCCTACAAACATACCATTCTTGGTGATAATCAACTTATCAGACTCAATCACTATTTTGAATCCTCTCTTATTGAGAAGATCGCCTAACACTAGATTTTTAGACATGTCAGGTCCATATAATACATTTGTTAGTGTCAGTCTTTTGCCTGATGTAAACTGAAGCTCTACTATTCCTTTTCCAACAACGTTCACACGAACGTTATTACCCATTTTCACTTTTTGTTCAGTTGTTATACCTTCATAGGTCTTAAAGATGTTTCAGTCTTTCGATATATGAATGGTTGCACCAGTATCTAGTCACCATCCACCATTAGATATTACTGTGTTAGCTTCAGTAACCATTGCTATAAGTTGGTATTCTGCCATGTTAGCCTGAGCTTTCAGTTGTTTCTTCCTGTTTCGACATTCCTTTATGTAGTGTCCAGGCTTATTGCAGAAGTGACACTTGCCCTTTTTCTTTCCTTTTTTCTTAAACTCTGTATCTTTATTTAGGACAATAGATTTGGAGTTTTGAGATTTTGGCTTGTCATCTTCTACAATATTTGTTTTGGAATGATTTTTCGAAGCACTTTCTTTTTTGTTTCGGTTTCTGGACTCTTCTTCTATACAAAGATGTCGTTGAAGCCCTTCAAGAGTGTATTTCCTTTCATCATGTTTCAGTTTCTTTTTATAATTAAACCATGATGAGGGTAATTTTGCAATTACTACACCGACCAGGAATTCTTCAAGAAGATCTATCCCACCAATCTTCAATTCATCAACCAAGTTCTGTAGTTCGGTTACTTGGGAGAGAATTGGTTGATCATCTTTAAACTTGAAGTGGACATAATTGTCGATCAAAAAAACTTACAGGTCATCCAAACAGAATATTCAGCTTTCTACCTGTAAGTAACTTACAGGTCATCCAAACAGAAAAACTAACTTAACTGTAAGTGACTTACAACTTACCTTCAAATAGGTTACTTGTAAGTAACTTTCACCTGTAAGTAACTTATAGGTAAGTCACTTACAACTTAAAAGAACTTACAGGCATCCAAACAGGGCCTTAGATCGGGGTGGGTTGTATCGGCGATATCGATGATGTATCGCACGATATCGACAATATATCGCACGATATCGACGATAATATCGTACGATATCTGAAGTTTTGGATTTTTGGTATCTTCCGAGGGTTATCGGAGGAGTTTCGTCTTGTAATGTTGCGATACCGATAATATCGGCCGATAGTATCGATATTTCGAACACTGGTTTCAACATTGTTTTCCTTTGAGGAATGGTAGTTGCATACGGCTGTGTGACCATTTGCTGGAGTAAAACAAAAGCACCTTACAGGTGCCAAAGTAGTGCTGACGTTTGAGATCCAGGTTACTCATCAGGCAGTCTCCACAATGAAAGTGCCATGGCCTGAAAATAAGTCCTGTCTGCTTGTCAGGTCTCCCACGTGTTTGTGAAAAAAAAAAAATATAGACAGTTAAAAACAATGACCAGTGACCCCATTCCACATACATGTGCAGCTCACCTGATTGGTGGACCTTCCTATTTATTGAGCTAGGCCACATTCACCATGAGGCCTGCCTGATGAAAAGCTCAAATATCGCCATTGTCTACCACACATGTTTGGTGCTTGCTGATGTTTGCTTGCAAGTAGCGTTTCTCCTTTTATTTTTCTAGATTCGTACCACTGATTTTAAACCTGTGCAAGGTTACAAGGGATTGGCGCATTTTGATGTCGACACATTTGTGGAAGAAGTACTTGTGAAAGACACTGAATGGCTACCTGGAACATCTGAAACTCTAAAGGGTTCATACGTTTTCGTATGGTCTCATGGGAGCAGAGATCGGAGACGTGGTGTTTGTGGTCCTGCTCTCATTACAAAATTCAAAGAAGTGATAGATGCACGTGGCCTGCAAGGTCAAGTGTCTCTCAGCCCCTGCTCACATATTGGGGGCCATAAATATACAGGGCCACAATAACAGGTCACTGGTAAGTGAAATCCATTCACTTGATTTATAGCTTATCTTCTATGCCAGTCACCTATTTATGGTTTCATCTTTTGTTTCTGGTTTCCAAAATGTTCAGGGAAATTCATTTGTATAGAATAGTTGTTGAAGTATAGTTTACTGAGATGCATGATTCTGAACAAGTAGGGCCTTCAGCGATCCAGACCGTGATCTGATTGGCCCCACCATGGATGGGGGATGGGCCAAGATATCTAAAGTTTGAAATATCAAAAAATCTTATAAATCTTTGGCCTAGTGTCCAATATGTGAGATTTTTAGGGCATCTTCCTGTCCACCATGATGTCCATTGATCAATTGTGTCTTCAAACTGGATTCGTGTAGTATGGTCCACACTGTATAGACGTCCACCTCTGTTAATTCCTCAAAAAAGTATTCTCTTGTTAGTTTTCATGGTATGGTCCATCAGGTCAAATGACTGTAATCTGGATCACTGGAATGTGGGCCTTACATGTACAGTATTGCAAAAATCTCAACAAATGATCCTTGTATTTCAAGAAAGTCTCTCTCTCTCTCTCTCCCTCTCTCCCTCTCTCTCTCCCTCTCTAAAATATTTTAGAGTAAAATGGATTTTTAGTCACCTGGTTATGTTTTTCACAGGTATGGGTATGTCACTCCAAATGATGTCCCGGTTTTGCTTGAGCAGCATATTGGTAGGGGAGAAATTGTAGATGCACTGTGGAGGTAGCTTTTCATTCCTGAATTAGCTCATCTTGATTTCAATATTTCTGATTATTTTCTTTCTGTTTTTCTGTATCAAAGGTAAAGCTTTCTTATTCCAAGGAAAATTCAATAATTTTATGTGTAATTTAGAACTTTTGAAATAGTAACTGCAATACAATTTCTTAGAGAGGGTTTTGTGCGTTAGGATGCATTCCTTGACATGAGTATCACCTAGTGGCTAGTCTGAGATGTTGGAATTAGTTTGGCTTGCTTGATTTTCATTTGTCATTTCTCTAAGAGAAGGTTTGAAATTGGTGTATCAGATTCAGGTATCATATCATTAACCACTGATATGGCTCTGTATTGACCTGTATTGGGCTGTTTATGAACACAAAAAACAAAGATAGGATAACACAAATTGGGGAAGCTTAATTTATGAATAACAACACCAAATACAAAAACAAAGTCAAATATGAGGGAACTTCCAAAAAAAAAAGTATAAATAAGAGGGAACTGTTGGGAATTCACTTGCCCAAAGAGAGGGTATATCCAATGAGAGGAGTCATGACCTTTCCAAATAAACTATTCAGGCTACGGCCAGGCTTCCAATAACAGGGTGGAACTTTGGGCCCTTCACGATGCTTTGCATTTCAGTATATCGCTGGGATTTCATGAGGTGCTTATTGAATCTGACTCCTCTTTTGTGGTGGATGCTATTAAGGGGTCCTCGCTTCTTCATTGGAAGTGGGATTACTGGTTGTTGAGAATCAAAAGTCTTCAATTGAAAGGGAATTTTTCCATATCCCGAATTCCTCGTGAAATTAATGGGCCGGCGGATGGGCTCGCTCAAGTGGGATCGGCCAATCAAAGTACTTTCTAGACGGACAAGATGGCCGCCCTCCCAAGACTGATTAGGGGCCTCTGTTTTCTGGACAAAGCGGGTATAGGAGCGTTAAGGGAGTCCTGATCTGTTTCATTTTTCATCTCTTCTGTTTAGCCATAGTAGTATAGTGATATGATAGGCGGCCGGGCCCTTCTTTTTGTTGGCCCATGCCTGCCCGAAAACTGTGATTTTGTAAGTTTTGTTGACGATATGAATACAATATCAGATTTTCTTGAAATTTTTATAATTTAAAAAAAAAAAAAAAAAAAAAAAAAACCCTACAAGAAACTCTCATTGAAGTGGAATAGAAATTCTTGAATGCCTTTGCTAGGTGTACATAAGGGCATATATAGAAGAGGGTCACCTTATGGGAAAACGCAGTCATCGTTGACCCATTGGACCCAGCGCCCAGGTGGTTTGGCCAATAGTGGGTCAAGAAATATTGAATGGTGATGTGGGTGGGGGTTTCCGAGGAATACAACATCATTGGAAACTATCATCGACGACATCCATGGAAACTAAGGTTCATTCTTTGCATGTACGGGGATTTCACCAAGTCATATTTGAATCTTCCATCCTTTCTCAACATTGAAAATCTTCTTTTACTTTATGGTGCTACTGTTTTCCAAGCTTTGCCATAGTGCTTCAGTCACCCACAACCATGCTTCTTGTCTCACCATCTCTTTGGTGGGCCAAGTTCAATCCATTATCTTTGGGCAATATTGCTGCATCAGTCTTCTCGCTGTGAAAAGAACTTACCCTCCTGTTTGGTTTTGCAACTCTTTACCGTAAGGCTTTGTTAAAGTTTCGTAGTTCTTCATAAACCATGTGTTTTCAGATCCCAATTTGCTTTTCCAATAGACAAGTTATTGAGCTAGTCTTTATGACCTGTAGAGGTTGATAGCACATCAGGGATTTCAATAATCTTTGGCTAATTGAATGGAGAACTAATTTCCAAATCATCTAGATTTTGTGGGCGACTAGGGATTGATCTAGTCCTTCATGGCATGCATAAAGATAGGTAATGTTAAAGATGGGATTGATCCCCATCTCTTTCAGTTTTCTTAGCTGATATTTATTTGGCCCAATTTTCTTTGTGATAAGGCAAGGCCTTTGTTTTGTGCTCTAGCTTATGATATCTACCCATTGGGAACTCTTCCTTAAGTAAACCACTACCAAGTCATAGTCTTCATACTCCGGATATTGATGATGGGAGTTATTGATCCTTTTACATTGATCATTAAATTTTTTGAAGGTTTGCTTGAACTTGTTGATGAATTGGACAAATATGGCTAGCAAGCTCTTTCGCTTCCTTGCTACTTTTTTATGGGATTAAGTAAGGGACTAAGGGTATATGGTCCTAGATTCTATGGAGTCTCAACACGAGGTCACAGGTTCGAGCACCCCTTGTGGTTTGAGTGCGCGAGAGTGTGTGGGAGGGGTGATGTGTGTGTGTGTTAAAAAAAAGGTATATGGTCCTAGATGTGATTTGTGCCTCTACCATGTGCTACTTCAAATGGCGTCTTCTGTGTAGATCAGTTCTTAGAAGTGCAAAGGCAAATTTGACTTGGTTAAGACAAAGTCGCAACTATGTAGATTGCAACCTACAAGGCTTTGGAGTAGATTGCCTTGGGATAGATTCACAACTTCAATTTAGCCATCAGTTTGGGGTTGATAGGTATTGTAAGAGTGGAGTTGGGTTCCCATGTGTCTCTATAGGATGCGCTTGCACGGGTCACCAATTCTGTCTTGGTAGAATTTTAAGGTTGTTGGCACTCCATGGAGTTGAATAATCTCTTTGAAGAACAGGTAGGCATTAGGGCAAGTGTTAGTGGTATTTTTGCAAGGGTTATGAAATGAGTTGTTTTTGAGAACCGTATTTTTTTATTTTTTATTTCGAAGCGATAATCATTTTATTAGAAAAAGGCGAAGCCAAAGAATACAAAAGAAAAAGAAAAATAAAATTATGACCAAAAGATCCTCTACAGTTCTGACCACTTAACAGGCAACTGATTAGAATCTAAAATACTAGTTGCTTGTGCCCACTCCAATTTAGTTGCTTGTGCCCAATCCAAAACATTCAATTTCGCTCTATGGAATACTTCCTCAAGACGACCTCTTCGATTTCTGAAACAGCAATTGTTCCTTACCATCCAGATGCTCCATAAACCTGATAGGAGACACAAATGCCAAACTTTCTTCCCTACTTTACCTTTGTCTCCTCCATGCCAAGCGAATAAAAACTGATTTATCGAACCTGGAACAATCCATGCAATTTCGAACAATTGAAGAAACCATACCAAATCTTTGTAGCAAAAGGACAAGGAATAAAGAGATGATTGACCGATTCGGCCATCTTGAATGCATAATAAACTAACATTTGGAATAATCATGTGATGCTTACCAAGTTGTCAATCGTAAGTACCTTATTCCTCCCCACTAACTAAGCAAAAGCTGCCACCTTTGAAGGAGCACCATAGCGCCAAACATCGGCCGGATACATTCAAACTGATCTCTTTGACTGCCATCAATCATCATAAAAAATGATTTCGCCAATTTTATTTTTATTTTTTTTATTCAGATATATCTTTTAGCCACATCATTGAATCTGCCTCTCAGATGGATGGATGACAATTTGAAAGCATATCTAACAACCTAACCAATTCATCCATATCTTCATCTTTCAAATTTCTTCTACAAGGAGCCCAGGTAATTTCCTCACCATGCAAAGAGAAAAAATGATCAACCGAAATATTTCCTCCTGAAACACTTGAAAGAAAGATATAGGATAACCATTAAGCTTGGGGACTTTATCCCTTCACAAATTTGAAATAACTTGATCTCCTCATTGATTGAAACTAATCAATTTACATCTTCCTCACTTATAAAATTAGAACCCATTACTGATGGTTTAGATAAATTGGGTGTCTTAAAAGTCCTATAAATGTATCTGTCAGGAGAGTTGAGATCTGTGTCCTATCGTGATTTTATTCTAGGCAGTCACGTGTGCATGTTGCGTGCATGCATGGATGTGTGTGCATGTATGTGTTTGTGTTCGAGTGCATGTATGTGCATTCATGCATACACATCAGCATATGTTTGGGCATTTTAGCTTCAGGTTAGCTGGATAAGGTGTATTTTCTCTGGTTCTGCCTTTTTCCTTGTAATTGCTTTGTGGCTTTTCAATAAAAAATCCATTCATTAAAGAGGGCAAATTATCCAGAGAAGGTCATTACTATTCTTCTGTGGATAAAGCGATAAAAGCTTCGAGTTAAACCACTTCATTGCAAATTGCATGCTTGTTTGCTTTCTTCTATCATTTTCTATTCTTATGGTTCTTTTATAGAAGAATTTAGTTCTTTTACAAATTATAATGTGAAATCTCTTTCCTATCATTTTGTTCCCTAGGTCTCCTAGCCCTCCTTTGGTAAATCAGTTTATGATATTTGCATGTTCCCTTCTTTTCTCGCCTTTAGTGGACATGTCAATAAATTTAATATTATATATCTCTCAATTTTTATTTTTTTGCATGTGAATATTTTTTTTTTTTGCATGTTAGACATGCTAATAATAATAATATATATATATATATATATATATGTGTGTGTGTGTGTGTGTGTGTGTGTGTGTCTGTGTGTGTCTGTGCGCGCATGCATGTGTGTGCGTGTATGTATGTGTGTGTGTGTGTGTGACACTTATTTCCAAATTGGGTGGTGTTGTTGCTTAGAACCTATTTCCACACTTCTTCTATGATTCTATATATGGCCTACCATGGCATTTTGTTTAGGCCTAGTTTTCATTATGGGTTCGGACACAAAACTTGACCCAACCTGCCAACACGACTCGGACCGACTCAAAAAGTAAGGTTTGGGTCGGCCCATTTCCCCTATAGGTTGGGTTTGGGTTTGTGTTTTGTCAACTTGAAATCAAATGGGTTGGGCTTGGGTTGTGCTTTGTCAACTCGAAATCAAATGGGTTGGGTTTGGGTTTGGGTTTGTTCGGCCGGACCCGGCAGTCATGAATATATTTCCCCCTGCTTCCTCGCTATATGTGTATTTATATTATAATATAATGTTAGTTTAAAAACTATAAGCTTGAGTTATGATGGTTGTAATTTGGTTGTAGTAAGAGTTTTATTTTATATTTATTAGGAGACCTAAATATGTGGTTGATTGTTTATATTTTTTCTCCAAAATGAAAATATTTTTATTTTTAATTTATTTATTTTTATTTTTTTTTAATTAAATTGGTCATGTGGGTTGGGTTTGGGTTGGCCTTTCAACCCCTTTAATAAATTCGTTGGTGATGTAGAACCTGTCACAGACACGTTCCTAGCATGGTTGAGCCAAAAGAAGATGGACCGTGAATTGACTATAACTTTTGATCCGGGTATCGTTACAGGGCGCATAACCTATCAATCTTTACTGAAATGGGCCATCCGAGGTGAACCGACCCACAAAGTGGGTCGCATCTGTCCGTTTCGTCAAAAAAGGCGCGCTTTCAGCTCAAAAACGAATTTTTAGGAAAATTTTACTATTTTTAGTAATTCCGATTTTTTAAATATTTTTAGAGCTTTAGATTTTCTTTCCTTTTAGAAATAACTTTTAGTTATACTAGGACTCTTCTAGAGAAAGTTTATTTGCAATTTTTATTTTTAGAAATTAGGCCTTAGAAGAGTTTTATTAGAATTAGGATTTTTATTAGAGTTAGAATTTTGCTATTTTTGGTAAGTACGAATTTTAGTTTATTTTTTTTCCTATATTAATGGTGTAAGGAGACACATTAGGGAATTATCAATTTTCATCAATCAATTTCGAATTTATCAGAATTTATTTCTATTTTCTGCTTTCTTTCCTCGTGGATTCGAGAAGTCTCTGTGAGGAGTCCAGAGAAGTTCCGTGGATTCGGAATAGTTATCCTCTTGAGGAAGACGGTGCTCGACCTCACGTCCTCCCCTGCGTCAGTTTGGTATCAAAGCGAGGTTTCTCCTCGGATTGATGGCTTCTAACGACGGGTCGGGCAACAATCCCATGGGCGGTGCTCCAGGGAATTTACCTTTAACGGCGGCAGCTTTTGAAGCAGCACGGCGAGAGAATCGGCAAGCCATGCAAGGGCTGCAGGCTTCTATCAATCGCATGGTGAATCGTTTGGCGGAGGCCCTAGGGCAGCTCCGTGTTCATGGTGGTGATCCACCATCAACAATTACTAGAATTCGTAATCATACTGATTGTAGGGCGACACTATCAGTGAACCACAGGATCACTCCTGATAAAGTGGGATCTAGCAATATGATTTCACAGCATCCTAGACGAGGCATTGATCAGATGGATCGGATGGATCAAGAATTGCAGATGAAAGTCGATCTTCCTAGTTTTAATGGTCAACTCTACTTCAAGGACTTCCTCGATTGGTTGCTTAAAGTCGAACGTTTCTTCGACTACATGAACATAATGGAAGAAAAGAAAGTTAAACTCGTGGCCTACAAGTTGACGGGCAGAGCTTCAGATTGGTGGGAGCAACTTCAACTCGAGCGAATGAGACGGATGAAGGCGCCAATCCGCATGTGGCCGCGGATGAAAAAGTTATTGTGCATGCGATTCTTCCCTACCAATTACGATCAGGTATTATTCCAACAAAATCAAAATTATTGGCAAGATAAACAATCATTAAAGGGTTATGCAGAGAAGTCCTATTATTTGTCGGCGAGAGGTGACCAAGTCAAAACGGAGTTGCAACAAACCACAGGATTCATCAGTGGAAAACATGTGACCCCTATGGGAACGGTGAGCCAACTCAAGACTTCTAAAGTGGAGGGACAATCTCTCATGACTGAACAGGCCTTTGTTAAACAATCTGAGGAAACGGGAGACATATATGCAGTAGTTGAAGAGAAAAAATATGTGGAGCCTGTGAATATCCTAAAGGATTTGGAACCAGTATCGCAGGAGTTCAAGGGGGTTGTGCTCGATGAACTCCCTAATAAATTACCTCCCATACGAGATATGCAAAATTACGTTGATCCCATCGCAGGGGCAAGTCCGCCTAATTGCCCACACTATCAAAAAAAATATGAAATCTTGAAGACAGATGTGAAGGAATTAATCGATATTAGTCAAGTCAAGGAAAGCATGAGTATATGTATCGTATCGGCTCAAAAGCTTAATGCCAAGTACAAAAAAAAGTCTAATGAACATCGGCGTCAGAAGTTATCTCAGACTCATGTGCCAAGTCTCTTGCGTAACTCGAGGACGAGTTTTTTTCAAGTGGAGGGGTCTGATGTAGAACCTGTCACAGACACGTTCCTAGCATGGTTGAGCCAAAAGAAGATGGACCGTGAATTGACTATAACTTTTGATCCGGGTATCGTTACAGGGCGCATAACCTATCAATCTTTACTGAAATGGGCCATCCGAGGTGAACCGACCCACAAAGTGGGTCGCATCTGTCCGTTTCGTCAAAAAAGGCGCGCTTTCAGCTCAAAAACGAATTTTTAGGAAAATTTTACTATTTTTAGTAATTCCGATTTTTTAAATATTTTTAGAGCTTTAGATTTTCTTTCCTTTTAGAAATAACTTTTAGTTATACTAGGACTCTTCTAGAGAAAGTTTATTTGCAATTTTTATTTTTAGAAATTAGGCCTTAGAAGAGTTTTATTAGAATTAGGATTTTTATTAGAGTTAGAATTTTGCTATTTTTGGTAAGTACGAATTTTAGTTTATTTTTTTTCCTATATTAATGGTGTAAGGAGACACATTAGGGAATTATCAATTTTCATCAATCAATTTCGAATTTATCAGAATTTATTTCTATTTTCTGCTTTCTTTCCTCGTGGATTCGAGAAGTCTCTGTGAGGAGTCCAGAGAAGTTCCGTGGATTCGGAATAGTTATCCTCTTGAGGAAGACGGTGCTCGACCTCACGTCCTCCCCTGCGTCAGTTGGGTTGGGGTTGAACCTAATCTCATTATGATTGGAACCTAACCTGACCCAAACCCAACCTTACATGATCCATTGCCACACCTAATAGTGGGAACTGAAAATTTGAAATAGTACACTCAAAATGTAAATGGGTGCAAGGAAATCAATTAAGGATGAGTAAAAAGTGACTCCCATAAATCATTCTTTTAGCCGTGGGATACATTTTACCAATAAATAATTTGTCATTAAGTCATCTACTACTGCTATAATTTTCGGTTGTTGTATATCAATAATTGCAATAAACATTTTATTATTTTAAATAATGTTTATGGACATTCAGCAAATTTGACTTTCAAAAGCAACCATTGATCTCATCTTTATATTTGTGTCCACTGCTGACACACATGTCAATGTTCAAGTTTAATAGGTTCATGTGTTAATGTATGGCTGATTCGCTGATGTCCGTGCAACTTTCTTTGTACGGGGACTCTTTATTTATTGCATTGATGGATCTTTGTTTTCTTTAGTTTGATGGGCTTTTTCTCAATGATTTTTTGTTATTTGTTAAAGAAAAAAACATAGGTTCATGTATTACTTGTGTAAGAATCAAGATTAGTTAAAAAAAAAAAGTTTTGAAGAAATGGAAAATAAAAAAATATAAATAAGTGCAATATAACTATTTTATCATTTGAAATAATCTAGGACTTGTTGGCAAATCAGTCTTTCAAAAGTCACCTTGTTGTACACCATGTATTCATGTCCAACACCGCTACATGTGTCCGTGTTCAAGCTACAATGTTACATCGGCTAATTTATTAGCTATGCAAAATTAGTAGAAGCGTATAAAATTCTCAAAGAATGGAGAAAAATATTACTTTTCAATTAGTCATAGTAATATGTCGGAGCAAACTATATTCAAGTTATTACATTCTTCGAGATAAATGGGTACAAAATTGTCTAGACGGATCATGCATTGGTGAGAATTCTTTCATGGCATGACCTGCAGTTAGTTTTCAACCCATCTAAGAAAACTATTGCAGTTAGTCATAGAATTCATGTTTAATCATGAACCATTTCAATTGTGTCTGAATTGAATCATATGCTGTGAATTGTCAATTCTAGCATTTTAACAAGTCATACTAATGTTTGGAGGAACTTTTACCGAGAATGGGTTCTAGCAGTGGATGCTTTGTGCCTAACTATTCATGTACGTGTGTTTGAATGTATATATTGATTTGTGCATGTTGACTTTGATTTCAGGGGTCAGATGGGTTTGTCGGAGGAGGACCAAAAGAAGGCCCAGGACCTCAGATTTCGACTTAATGAAGAAACCAATGCAGAGAAAAGGGCAAAAGAATTTACCCAAGCAGTTGAGATTGGAAGCAATGTGAATGACACCCAGACTGATGTGGTTGGATGCTGCCAAGGTGCTGGAAACTCTTGTTGCCAGAATCCAAGTCCAAAGGAAAAAATTAAAAGCAATCAAGTCAATGGAGAGGGGGTGAAGGCCTTAGAGACGAGCAACAAAGTAAGAGCAAGCAATAGTGGCAAAGGGGCTTGCACTCGCAAGGCGTGTGCAATGCCAACATGGTTTGAGAGTTGTGAACGGGAGGACACATATGCAGCCCTTGCAGTCGTTGGGGCAGTTGTGTCAGTCGCCATAGCTTAGAGCTGTTACAGGCAGTTGAGATAAGAAGTCTTCACCTTCAAAAGCTATAGTAGGTAAGATTTTTTTCTTTCTTTGTTTTTTGTATTGTTTTCCATGTTACATAGGGCCTGTGTATTCAAATGGTAGAATTTGGTTGTATTTTGTGTATGATCTATGGAAAATGAAAGAGAAGAAGTCCAATCTTTCTAGAAAATGGGTAACTAAGTTACATGACTTGGGTTATGATCTTTATTGCAATTAAATCAAAATTCCCATCTTTGCTTCTACTGTCATTTATTCCTCGTAAGGGTTGTTTGGATGCACCCAAAATGCAAATTGCAGTGTGTTATTCACATGTTCGCATTTTAAAGTAGCAACTGTCCCCTTGTCTTAAATGGAGGGCAATGTACCACTTAACGCTCATTTATGAAATAACCTCAAAGCATGAATAAAATGAAAATGGGTCTGACTCCTTTTCATCCCATCTTCATTCTGGGCAGCATATGGGATGAGCCAGCTGCAGCGTTGTCTGATTAATCCATTGTTCTTATCGGTAATGGCATGAAATGCCGATAGTGCAATTCAGGGTGGATGAATCTTCTCACCAGTGTGAAGGTCGTTGGCCTCTGGTGACCTCCAATCTTCTAACATCAGAGTAAGTGTGGCCCACTTTTCAATCTCCTGATCATCTCAGTTGGATTCAAATGGAAAATTTGTCTTGGGAGCAGGCAGTTGTGTCATTTTCCTCCCTGACAAAAGGGTGCATTTGGATATTGATTGAATGATGCTGGAATCATTAGTTGCATTGAAATTTTGGAAATTGATGGTTGGCTCTGCTATGTTTGGTGTGATTTGAATTTTGAGAAATACAACAGATGAATGTAGGCTTTTTTTAAAAAAAATAATAAATAAATAAATAAAATTGGTTTTGTTTTTCATATCTTTATGCATTATCAATGTCTAAAACATTCTAAAATTGAGATTCTGCGCTAATGGAGGATCCAGTATATGGATGGACCCAATCAGTGTATCATGCTGCTACACGCCGGTGAGAGAAATATATTTTATTCAAATTCAAAGTGAGAGAGAGCTATATTTATTTCAGATTCTTCGACTACTGTTTCATTTTCTGGTACAAGGATGCATTGATGATATCAATTGTGAGGGTTGAAAGGTTTTGTAAGTTGAACATCTGTGAGAGGTTTGATCAACACAAAAGCGTTTATAACAGTCGTGAATAAAATTTGGTGAGGTTTGATCAACACAAGCGTTTATAACGGTTGTGAATGACATTTAGTGAGGTTTGATCAACACAGTAGCGTGTATAACATCATCACAACATTGCGCGCTGGTGCAAGATTTCAGCCAATGATCAGTTGGCTCTCGGTCATCAGTATTATCTGGTCCAAAAAATCAGTTTGGTTGGTTGGATTTATGATTATGGACTTACTAAAGTGGGGCTCGTGATTCAACCTAAAACATGTTACACCAATTTTCAGCCAGACAAAACATGTTACACCAATTTTCAGCCAGACATGGGTTTTCTATTATAATTTGGACTTCAAAACAGGACGAGATGGATTTTCTATTATTATTTAAGACTTTGAAACAGGACAGCGAAAACATGAAATATGCTGACCATCAATATATGGTTGGATAGCGTTAGATAGAAAAGTATAAATTATATCATCCTTCTTACCTGGTGCTTCTATTCCCTTGAGATATTTTGCTCCTCCTAGCTCCAATTCTCTTATTGTCTTAGTATTAGATCAAATGCTGCAGAGGGAAAAATCTACAATAGCATTCGATCAATAAATATAATACATTCTCTGATTCTCTTTCTCGAAAGTGTCAGAGTTCGCAAAAGAATTCCCATTCCCACTCAGTATTCGATTCTAAACCCAATACATATGGATCCCCAGTCATATTTACTTTTCGATTTTGTTGATGGTGGTGAAACGTTTGTATCTCTTCATTTAGTTAATGTCGACGGCTCCATAATTGTAAATTTTCTTGAAAGGATTTGTTTGTGAGTGTAGGAAACTGTTGACTCTATGGTATTTTACCTATGGGGTTGTTTTGTGAAAAATTCAGCATAGTAAAGAATGTTAACTTTGTAAGTTGCAGATGAATCTCACCTGACAATTTACTCTTCTTTGAGAGATTTACTGATTCAAGATTCTCTGTGTTTCCTGATGATGCTGGAATTCGGTTTATGAAAGGGTTGTGTAGGATATATTAAGCACATGCAATGACTTTAGATCCCCAATTAATTCTGGGATATCGTTATGAAATTGGTTATTTGTGGGATCTACTATAGTGAAGACAATAAAAATCTTTACCAGTTCCATTTCTTGCCCTTTGCTCGCTGTAGTCACTTATCTTAATAGTATTAGTATCAAATTCTTTGCCAATGAAATTGGCGGACCATGCACCACGTGCTCCCATTTATGAGATAACCTCAAAGGAGGGCAGATAGGGCACTACCTCCACTAAGATCTAGCTAGAGACAACCAGTCCTGTTAGGGGCTGTAAGGCCCATCATGACGTATATGTTTGCTGTCCATTTATTTAAAATATCATTTTAAGGCATTAACCCAAAAAAGGCCAGATTGAAAGCTCAAATGGTGTCCAACACATGAAGCAATGGGGATTGAACTCCGACCGTTTAAAATTTCTTAGGGTCCACCGTGATGTTTATTTGCCATTCAACCTGTTAATAAGGTCATATAGACCTAGATAAAGGGAAAACATAAATATCAGCTTGATCAAAAACTTCTATGGCTCCCCAAAAGTTTTCAGCAGAGAGCTTTCAATCCCTGCTACTTTCTATGGTGTGGTTGGATGGTGTTGATAAAACATACACATGGTGTGCCCCATGGAACCCTAACAGGATCATTTGTCTCTAGCTAGGAAATGGTGGGGGTGGTACCCAATCCGTGTCCTTCCCAATGAAAACAACTCCTACAATAAGCACTGTAGGTCGACCCTGATGTCTGTATGACATCCACTTTGTCCATCAATTATACTACATCATTCAAGGATGGAGTGGGCTGCACCACATGACATAATGAGATTTATAGACCCAAATGATGCACCATGTTGCCACATGCATGATCTGGTAAGAGATGGCTGTCATATTTCAGGTCCTCTTGGAAGATGGATAGATTGACAATATGTATGCGAGGGTTGAGAAAGTTTGTGGGGTGAAATCCATGGGTTTGTGATAATAATAAAAGTACATGGGCTAACATCTGCTGAGGTTTGAAAAGCCAACAAGCATGTATAAGACAATCCATCTCCATGCCATCATGTATCACAATGTGTAACATCGGTTCGAGATCGAAGATGTCCATTAGTTGGATCCCAACCATGTAAATCATTTGGTCCATCAATCAGGCCGGTTAGTAGGATCCATTATCTATGGACTTTATAAGGATGGGTTTAACTAATAAAAGACATGCCACATGTATAATTTTCAATCAAAGACTAGTTTTCTGTCACACCATGGTCCACAAATGGGATAGTAAAAGCATGAAATGTGTGCACAACAACACTTAGTTGAATACATGTAAAACATAATATTATAAATACAATCCTTATTCCCTTTGTGCTTTATTCTTGAGTTTTTCCAACATTTTGCTACTTTTGTTTTGTTTTTTTTTAAAAAGAAAAAAAAAAAAAAAAAAAAACTTTTGCAGAAAGGTGGGAGCTCACCACCTATAACTTTGTTGATATGATTAAAATAATGTACAATCATTTGGGTGGGCTCCACAAAAAGAAATGGACCTCACCTAACTTAGTATCGATGCATTAGACTAAATACCTCACATGGAAATATTAACAAAAGCATTTTATCAATAAACATAATGTATTCTCTCTTTCCCTTTGTCGAAAGTGCTAGAGTCCAGAAAAGAATTCCCATTCCCACGCCGTATCCAACTCCAAACCCAATGCACATGAATTTCCAATCATATTTGCTTTCTGTTTGTGTAACCTTAGTATTTTCACATTTCTTTGATATTGGAGGGCCACATAATCCTAAGTTTTCTTGAAAGGATTCATTCATGAATGAAAAAAACTGATTGCTTTGCGGTATGCTACCCACAAGGTGGTTTTGTAAAAGATTCAACACCTCAAGGAATGTTAATTTTGTAAGTGCTTGAGGAATTTCACCTAACAAATTATTTCGTGAGAGATCTAATGACTCAAGATCTTTTATATTCCCAATAGATGCTGGAATTCGGCCCGTGAGATGGTTGAAGGACATATTTAGCCCATGCAGCGACTTTAGATCCCCAATTGATTTTGGGGTATCCCCGTAAAATTGGTTATTTGAGAAATCCACTATGGTAAAGGCAGTAAGGATCTTTACTAGCTCCATTTCTTGCCTTTTGGTCACTACGGTCACTTTATCTTGATAGTATCCATATCCAAAATCTTTGCTAAGGAACTGAGATTGGGATTTGCCCTCCTCCATCATTGCCTTCCAGCTCTCAAACATATTTGATGGTAAGCTACCTGTAAAGTTGTTAGAAGAGAGGTCGATGATTTGCAACAATGGGGAAGTGTGAGTTGCTAGGAATTGTCCAATGGTGCCATCAAATTTGTTGGATCTTAAGATGAGAATGTGCAGCCAGGGAAAGTCTTCCAACTGAAAAGGGAAGGTGTCATTTATTTGATTGTTCCCAAGGTTTAACACCTCCAGTTCCTTGCAATTGGCCAAAGACCTTGGCACCTGCCCTTTTAACTGACTTCGACTAAGATCAAGTGTCTGTAGAGTACATTGTTCTTTGAATGTTTTAGGCAAGATACCTTGAAATGCATTTCCTCCCAAGATTCAAAACAGTGAGGCCAATGTTGTTTTCGCCTAGACATGGTGGAATCGAACCATTGAAGTGGTTGTCGGACAGAATGAGGACTTTTATTTGAGCATTGCAAAAATGCAGTGGAACTTCTCCACTAAAATTATTGCTCGAAAGTGAATAGAATTCGATGGAAAGTGAAGGGATTGGGATTGAGCCTTCTAGCTTATTAAAGCTTAGGTCAAGGTATCTCAACTTGCTTATGGAAAGATCAAGAATTGGTGGCACTAATCTTTCCAAAGCATTATGAGAAAGATTCAAATAATTCAAATCCCCATTTCCAACCTTCCATATCCAATTGGGTATTTCACCATTGATTTTGTTATTGGAAAGGTCCAAATAATGCATCTCGTCTTGGCTTCTCAAGATATCTGGAAATTTGCTGATGTTGCAAGATCTTAATGACAACCATTGAATTTTGGGGAAGGATATGGAGGTTGCATTGCTTCTGCTATTGCCGACTGAGAGGAGGTGGTTATCTGAAAGATCAAGGTACCGGATGTACTTACCAGTTTGGAATAAGCCAAGGTCCACATCACCGCTGAAATTGTTTGATGAAAGCGTGAGTTCATAAAGCTCGGTGAGTGCAAAGAAGGATCTCGGAATAGGCCCTTGCAAGCTGTTGTTACTCAAGTGAATCATCCCTAATTGTGAAGAGGATGCGTTCTGGAGCTCACCAAGCTGACCACTAAATTGGTTATCTTGGAGATGCAGCTCTTGTAATGATGGGAGTGAAAACAATGATGATGGAATGGTCCCACTAAGTGAATTGTGGGACAAATCAATCATTGATAGCACTGAAGAGGATGTGTATTGGAACTGGTCAAGTTGACCACTAAATTGATTATCTTGGAGATACAACACTTGTAATGATGGGAGAGAAAACAATGATGATGGAATGGTCCCACTCAGTGAATTGTTGGACAAATAAATGCTCTGTAGCACTGAAGAGGATGTGTATTGGAACTGGTCAAGTTGACCACTAAATTGATTTTCTTGGAGATACAACTTCTGTAATGATGGGAGTGAAAACAATGATGATGGAATGGTCCCACTGAGCAAATTGTTGGACAAATCAATGATATGTAGCACTGAAGAGGATGTGTATTGGAACCGGTCAAGTTGACACCTAAATTGATTATCTTGGAGATGCAACTCTTGTAATGATGGGAGTGAAAACAATGATGATGGGATGGTCCCACTAAATGAATTGTCATTGAGCATGAGCAATTGAAGATTTTGAAACTTGTTGCCATAGGAAGAAGGGATTGGACCTGAAACCATTGTTTGAAAGATCCAAATGCATGAGTTTCTCGAGCTTCACAAGCCATGATGGCAATGGTCCGCTGAAACCATTGTATGAAAGATCCAAATACATGAGTTTCTCCAACTTCACAAGCCATGATGGAAATTGACCGGTTAGGTTGCAATATCTAAGCTGGATCATTGTCATCAGTTTGGAATTACTTAATGAATCCCGTAGGTTGCTACAAAATCCAGTGTCGGATAGGGAGTTGGGATTTCACCTGTGAGAAGTGGATTGTATCCTACATCGAGGGTTTGTAGGTTTGGCAGCCTGAAAATACTCTCTGGAATTTTTCCATGCAATCCACATTGACTGAGAGCTAGTGAGGTTAAAGAAGACAAGTTCCCTATGAAGTTGGGTACCACTGATGAGAGATAGTTTCCACTGAGGTGGAGTTCAGCTAGGAAATGGAGGTTAGAAAGGGAAGGATGGACGGGGCCTGATAGATCAACCTGCGTAGTTGAGGGAGTGCCGAGGATAAGGTCAGGCCCCACTCACTACCCTGAGCTGAGATGTATACCCGATCGAGATACAGTTCTCTCAGACTGGACAGGTTTTGGACGAATGCTCCAATGTTTGGATTTTCGAGTTTCAGCAATCCAAAGTCGGAACGATTGAAATATTGATTGTGAGATAGATCGAGGGACACCAAAGTGGTCAAGCGGGAGATTTCCAGCGGGATTTGGCCATAAAAATTCGAACGAGAGAGGTTGAGATGGGTCAAACTGGTGAGCTGCTCAAACCCAGATGGGATTGTAGAGCCATCGAAGTTATTGTAAGCGAGGTTGAGCTTCTGAAGGCTCTGAAGACGAAAGAGGCTTACATAATCAATCTGACCTGAGATACGGAGCTCGCTGAGGTCGAGACTGGTCACGTGACCAGTGGCACCATCGCAGGTGATGCCTTCCCAAGAGCAGCAATCCCTGTTATCAGGATTCCAAGAGGGGAGTCTAGTCTTGCTGAAAGCTCTGTTTCAAGTGGAGCAATGTTTCAAGTGGAGCAAAGCAGAGAAGTGATCTTCAATGCATTGCTCGTGGGTTGATAAAGCCTTACTGTTATTGGCACTGGCAAAGACAAAAGAGGAAGAGAAAAGGAGGAAAGAGAAAAGGAGAATTGAAAACGCAGGGTGGAGGAGATCCATTTGATTTTCTTGGGAGGATTTGGAATGTGTAGGAAGAGAGAAGGTTGGGAGGCATTATATAGGGTAGGGAGAAGTGTTTAAATCAATGCCAACTAATCATTATGTGGGCCACACTCACATGCAATCACCAACAGCAGAGATTCGTTTAAGAAGCACGGCCCACATAGAGAGCATGGAGAGCCCCGCACGGGACTTTTCACAGGCATGCAACAGAAGGGAACTCGGATGGGTTTATCCACGCCGTCCATCCGTTTTTACAGAGATGTGTGGAGCCAAAAATTTAAATATATCCAAAGCTAAGTGGAGCATACCATCGGAAACAGTAGAAGTATTGATTTCCACCGTTGAAACCTTTCTAAGTGCCACAGTGATGTTTATTTGTCATCCAACCTTGTTCATGAGATCAAACCGACATGGTTGAAGGGAAAACACAAACAGTGGGCCCCAGGTGGTTTTTAACGGTGGGTGTTCAATCACTACCGCTTCATGTGGTGGGCTCAACCTGAGATATGGATCTGCCTCATTTTTTGAGCATGGTAGGCCCAAGAGCATTTCCAGCACCGAGTACAGGAAGGATCACTACCAAAGCCGAGTACAAGGGGAGGGCTTTCCAATTCCCAGTTCCTTGTCCAAAAACGCACACGTTCTCATCTCTCCTCCTCCTTCTTTTGTCTCTTGCTTTTGAATGCGGATCGCCTATGAAAAGGCACAGCGTCTTGTTATTGGTCCACATCAGCGCCTGTGATATCAGCGGAGAGGAAGCCGATTTCGTCCTACCCCCCTGTGGGGTCCACCTTGATGTAAACGTCTTATCCACGCCGTCCATACATATTAAAAGATATACATATTAAAAGATCATTTTATGGCATGATCCAAAAAATGAAGCAGGTCCAGATGTCCAATGGACCACACCAAAGGAAGCAGTGGTGATAATGATACCACCATTGAAACCTCTCTAAGGGCCACTGTGATGTTTTTTTTACCATCCAACGTATTCATAATGTCATATACACCTGTATGAAGTGAAAAAACAAATATCAGCTTGATCCGAAACTTTTGCAGCTCCTAAGAAGTTTTAAATGGTGGACCTTCAATACCCACTTTGTGACCCAATTAAGCCTTGGTTCTGCTTCATTTTTGGGTTTGTTCCGTATAATGATCTGTAAATAGGGATTGACGGCGTGGATAAGTCGTTTACATCACGGTGGACCCCACAGAGCTCTGCCCGGACGGATTACGTCCAGGCGGTGACGGATTTCAGTTGGGAAATCAGCTAATAAAAACTCAAAAAAGAAAGAAAGAGGAAAAAAAAAAAAAAAACATTAGGATTTATAATTGGAAAATATACATGTTTCCTCTTTTGTACACAGATTTTCACACCAGAGAGTGTTTTGACACTTGCAATCACCCACTGTGGACTGCACCACGATGCATGTGTTAGATCCACATTGTCCATCCATTTTTTAAACACGAGCCGAAAATTGAGCCAGATGCAAAGCTCAAGTGGGCCGCAGCAAATAAAGAAACTGCCATTGAACGGCTACAATTAAAACCTTTCTAGGGCCTACCGCCTACCATGTCGTTTATTCTCCATCTTACTTATTCATAATATCACACATACGGACATACCTGGATGAAGGGAAAACACAAATATCAGCTTAATATTGGCCTTCTTTTAGCTTAAAATGAGCTTTGAATACGGCTAGACGGCATGGATATAGTCACATACATCAGTGGATCCCACAGTGAGGGGTTCCACCCACATCGATGGATCCGGGGTCTCACCTAATCTGCTCCCATGCACACGCCACCAAGCGTGACAGTTAGGTGCAAAATTCAGGCAACCCACAAGGTAGGTTTGACATTGTAGATGTTTACATCTAGTCTGGTTGGTCCCTACATTGGAAACTGGTGTACGGGTAAGAAAAACTTCATCCCAGTTTTATGCAGCTGTACATTTGTTTTGCAAACCAGGGTCCACCTGACCAGTAGGCAGACCTGATCTTGGGGCAGACTATCTACATCGTGGTACCCCTCTGATGGATAGATGAATTTGGACGTGCGTGCGGGTTGAACAGCAAAAGTTTAAAATAGACTAGAAATAGAATTTCAAGGTCAGCTTCCAGTCCTTGCTTGAGTAGTACCCTCTTAAGGAGTTTCAACACGAGGCCTTGGGTTCGAAACCCACGTCGTGAAATACCACTACGATGTGTGTGGTGGGTGCGAGTGTTAATAATAATAATAAATAAATAAATAAAAGAAGAAGAAAAAGAAAGAATTCCAAGAACACGTACTTTATTCCGATCTCGCCCATACGCATGATAAAATGGCTTTTTATTTTTATTTAAGAACGGCACTAATGTGCCATGCCCATTGCGCTAAATAACATAAAAGTTCCATCGACGGTGGTCTAAGCATCCATTATTTTTATTTAAGAACAGCACTAATGTGCCATGCCCGTTGCACTAAATAACATAAAAGTTCCATCGACGGTGGTCTAAGCATCCATCAGCACTGTATGAAGATACTCCTCCATCCGAACGGGGAGCAGGCCCTAGTGCTGGAACCAAACCGGGTGTGCACAGCCCCTTTGCAATCGGCCTGGTTGTACATCGCAGCTGTCTGCCCGGTGTAGGTGAAGATGTAGCCGGCCTGGCGGTTAATGTTTGAACACCCGCACTGGCTATGCACCTCCCAAGCGCCGCTGCACCTGGGCCCAGTATACGACGTGAAACGGCTCGCATGTGCATGGTTGCTTCCTAGCACAAGCAGTGCCATGACCACAATCACCATATAGGTTGAAGTCTTCTCATGGGCCATCGGATTAAGGGATGATCAAAAGACTTGTTACTCTTGAGGGAAATATAAGCTTGGGGTGATGGACGGCATAGGCTCTTCTCCTTTTATAGGGAGGAAGAGATGGATGAATGGTTACGTGTATGGTGAAATTTCTTGTCCTAGGCAAATTTCGTGAAGGGGGAGATGAATGAACATATCAACAATTCTTGTTCTCGGCAATTTCTCTGCCCAGGAAATTTTCAGGAGATTTTTTAAAAAAATCTTGTGATACTATACACAAAATCTCATTAAAAATAAAATATTAAAAAATATTTATTATAAATTATTAAATGTAAATTATAAAAATAAAAAATAAAAAATAATAATAATAAACACGTATAAACTATTCATTTCAATTTCAAAAAATAAAAATCAATAAAACCGCAGTATTTTCATAATACAATAGCTAAAACTTAAAATCCGGTGACATATTGAATATATAGACATATTATCCTGATAATATTGTTTGATCAAGATGTCACGACACTGTCACGAGCTTTACAAGATCGGGGCAATATTTTTCATAGGAATTTTGGTTGTACTAACCTTCACGTTCAGTCAACTTATCTTGGGAGCCACGATGTTTTGTATATCCCAAGAGTGGTCTTCTGACATCTTTTGGATATTGTTTCAGACAAAAATACCCCTGTCCGTGGTTCAGAAGTCGTATGGTCTTGGAGTGAAGCAGAAGTTACCTTTTGTTTCAACCCCCAAGAAAGTGATGGATCGGCTACTCCCCCGAGGTGGTCTCTGGCCCCACCACCATGTATGTGTTACATCCATGCCGTCCATATATTTTGGGGGATCATTTTATGGTATGAGTCCAAAAATGAGGTATACCCCAATCTCAAGCGGACAACATCACAAGAAACAGTGTTAAATGACCGTCATAGACCATTAAAAACTTTTTGGGGGACATAAAAGTTCTAGATCAAGCTGATCTTTGTTTCTTCCCTTCATCTGTGTTTGTACGACCTAATCAACAGATTGGATGTCAAATAAACAGTACTGCAGGCCCTAGGAGGATTTTAATGGTGGAAATCCAATCATTATTGTTTTCCTGTGTTGTGGTCCACCCTAGATTTATATCCCTCTCATTTTTTGGGATGAATCCTTAAAATGATCTGTAAAAACAAATGAACGGAATGGATAGAGCACATACATCATGGTGGGGACCACAGAGCACCGAACACCAACACCATGGCATGGACGGAAGCATTTATAAGCTCGTGAAGGAACAAATGTCACCTTTATTCACCTTTTACAGACCTTCTTCTTCATCTTCTTCTTTCGTTTTCTTAGATCAATGAAGATCCAGGGACCAACTGCCAGAGAGGGACATTGTTTCTCCTTATCGTTTCTCTCGTCTGAAAGCCTCTTCCACTACGAGGTTAGTATTTTATTTTTCTGTAGGCATTTGCTAAAGCAAAGGAAGATCAGAGTCGAGAAGCTGAGGGTTCTGGTTGTCACGTGAAAGGAAATTTACTGTAGGGCACGCCTTGATCAAACCTCCACCATTGATAGCAGAAAATCACGACTTCACGTTTTCAAACCTCCACCACTGACAGTGACAACCACGACCCTTCGTCTGGGTCAAAACCACAACCCAGATGTAGTGTCGTGGTTCACATGCACATTGGATCTTAGTTATCATGTTAGAAAGATCATGCTTTTCACATGCACATAATGTTACATGGGTCATGGTTGGCAAATGTTATGGGTAGTGTTGTCATGCCAGATGGGTTGTGGCTGCCAGCTGTTATGGATCGTGGTCGTCATGTAATATGGGTCGTAGTTTTCATCTTACACAGGTTGTGGTTTTCAGCTGTTATGGGCTATGCTTGTCACGGAATATTGATCGTGGTTGTCATGTATATAATATGGGTCGTAGTTTTCATCTTACATGGGTCATGGTTGTCAGTTGTTATATGGGTCGTGCTTGTCACGGAATATGGATCGTGGTTGACAACCACGATCCACGCTAGATACAACAACAACCCATTGTTCTTCATTATCACGACCCAACGTATATAACAACCCCGATCCATTGTGCATTTGAACCACGCCCCATTTTCCATGACAATGGGGACCAGTTTCCCTTCGTACTAGCCTCGATTCATGGTCATACCTCTCAAATATTCTGAGGGTGGCCTTCTGACAACCTTTATATATAAAATGTTTCCAACAAAAATGTCCCTTGTCCTTAGCTCAATAGTTATACGTTTTCAGAGTGCAGAAGATGTTACATATTTTGAACAATCCTGAGAATGTGACGTAGACCGAGGCCTTTTTGATCAATGGATTGTGGTTTCATCTAGAGTGGGTCATAGTCGACAATCACGATCCAACATGGATGATAACCATGATCCAATATGCATGTGAACCACGAGATCACAGGATAGGGTCGTGGTTGTCATACACACTGGGTGGTGGTTCCCAACCACGATTTATTATGGATGATAATCACGACCCATTGTTAGCCATATCCACGACCCTTCTAATGGATCGTGGTTGTCAGTCACACAGGTTGTGGTTGCCTTCTTGTCATTCACAACGGGTCGTGGTTCACCAACCACGAACTGTTTTGGTTGAAAACCACGACCCTTTGAGTGGTTCATGGTAGTCTTCAACCACAACCCAATGTGAATGACAACCATGATCCAAAGTGGATGATAACCACGATCCTTTACAGATGACAACCAGTATCCTTCATTTCCGACAACTTGTACCCATTCAATTTTTTCACGGATTAACCAATATTAGAAGAGTATGGGTTGTAGGCCTATATTATGCTATTATGATGGAGAGAGTGTATATGACAAGAGAATGTTTACCTATAATGGTAGAGACTCAAAAGGATTTGTTGTAAGTGATGATATAACATATCGGCAGCTCCTAGATAAAATGCATCAGATTACGAAGACTGCATCGGATGAATTCGATTTGATAATTAAAGTTGTGTACGGTGATGCACTACATGGATTCCTCCGTCCACATAGAATCAAAGACGATGAAGATCTCGAAGCATATATGTTATTCTATGGACAGACTCCTCCAACACAAATGCCATTGTATGTAGAGAAAGTGAGTTGTTGTCCTCTCGTTGAGGATAATAACATAAATCATACTTTACATTCGAACCTATCGTCTCTTCATTTGTAGCCTTCAAGCAATGATCGGATAGTCAATGATTCCGATATACCTGGCCCTTTAAGTAATGATAGATTTCACGATCGATGACTTGACGATTGCGATACACCCAACCCTTTATGTAATGATACACATCATGATCTAGGGAATGATGACTATGATATACCTGGCCCATCAAGTTATGATTGAGGACTCGACGATTGTCGATGATACACATCATGATCTAGAGAACAACTGACCATTGCAATCTCCAAATTCCATCCGTCAATGATGCATCTTTTAATCCATCCGTGCAAGTCAATCTGCAGCCTATACACTTAAATTTACCCATACCGGTGTATGAAGAAAATGGAGATATTCCTAAATCATTGTATACTATCTTCGCTCCATCTGATGAAGCTTCTATCAATTCAGATCATCATTGATATCTGGAATTTGGGGAAGATCCAATCGAAATATCTGTTGGGCAAGTATCCAAGGACAAAGGCCGATTACAACATTTTATATGTAAATATGCGATGCGTCACAAATTCTAGTATAAGGTCTTGAAGTCTAACAAGCTGAGATATACGATTGGGTGCATTATAGAAAATTGTAGTTGGAGGATGCATGCTTTAAAGTTGGACGACACAAGGATGTTCATGCTAAAGAGTTACAACTCAAAGCATACATGTAGCATGTTGTTTGAGGCGATAAGCTACTCTGACTCAACGATCATGGAAGACGATCGTGATATAGTAATCTCGAAGAGGAAGGGAAGAGATCATCGCCAAGCCACCAGTTTGATAAGTAGTAGATTTGGCGTTGGTCGCAGGAGTTCAAGACTGACTTGCACGCCAAAAGAAATTCAATATCGAATGAGTGAGATGTATAGGGTTGAGATCAACTATAAGAAAGCACGAAGAGGTAAAGAGATTGCAATAGAACAAGTCTTGGGATCTTACGAGGGTTCTTATAATGAGCTTCTGGCCTATCTTCACGAGTTGAGAAATGCCAATTTAGGGACGATGACGAAGTTACAGGTGAATGACAAAATAACTAGTTTTGAAAAATACTTTATTGCAATTGGACAGTGCATCAGAAGCCTACGTTTATATATTCGGAGGGTCTTGTGTGTTGATGCAGCACATTTGACAGGAAGGTATAAGGGTGTTCTTTTCATAGTTACTGCATTGGATGGAAATAATCACATCCTCCCTGTGGCATATGGGATCGAAGAATCCGAGAACAATAGTAGCTAAAGGTGGTTCCTTGGGAATTTATCCAAAGAAATCAGGATTCTTCCAGGATTAGTTATAGTGTCAGATCGTCACAAAGGGTTGGTCAGTGAAGTCCCTAACATTTTCCCATATGTGATCTATGGATATTGTACTCTTCATATTCTTGGAAAATGAAGAAGGCATGTTTAGATGATTCTGGGAGGGATTACTTTTGAGGTATTGTTAAGACATACCGGACATCCACGTTTTGGGAGATGATGCGATGCATTCAAATGTTGAATCCCATAGCATATCAGTTCCTTAATGGTATAGAAAAGGAAAGATGGGCATCTGTTTTCTTTCCTGACATGAGGTATAACATTGTAACCACCAACATCGTTGAAAGCATGAATGCGTTGTTTATAGATGCACGAGAGTACCCCATCATGAAACTTCTTGAATCAATAAGGAGTAAAATTCAAGACTTCTTCCTCCGCCAACGAGACGAGGCCTCCACTTGCAAGGGAGTTTTGACTCCTTGGGCAGAAAAAAGGATGACCGAACTTTATCACTCAGAAGTGCGAAAGACACAATGTATCGCGATTTTAGCGGATGAGTTCCAAGTGACAGCATGGGAAATGACCGATATAGTGAAGCTAAGAGGAATGAAGTGTACGTGCAGTGAGTTTGGTCCAATGTTGCTGCCTTGTGTTCATGTGATAGCGGCCTGTGATAAGTATCAACTTGATATGTACAAATACTGCTCTCAATTCTACTCCAATGAAATATATTATAAAACATACCAAGAGTCAGTTTACCCAATACTTGACAAGACACAATGAAACATTTCAGACAAAGTGAAGGTTTTATGTGAGAATACGAAGCCTCCACAAACGAGAAGATCTGCTGGAAGACTGAAAAAAGTTTGATTACATCCTAGGGAGAAGATAGGCCAACACCCAGATGCTTGAGATGCAAAAGAATAGATCACAATCGACGTCGATGCACTTTCATCCCTACAGGCTACGGTTGATGGTGACTTATTACTTTGATTTTTTCTATTGTTTGTAATAATCTAATGTAATTACCAATGAGCATTTTGGCCTTGTGAACTATAATATACTAATTGATTCATGAACCGTTGTGCATGTTAACCATGACCCAATGTGTATGATAATCACAAACCGTTGTGCATTTGAACCATGACCCAAAGAGAAAATCGTGTACTTAACAATGGATCGTGGTTGTCAGGATATATGGGTCGTGGTTGTTACGTTATATGGGTCGCGCTTTCACATAGGGTTGTGGTTGTCAACAACGATCCAATATGGATAACAACCATGATCCATTACAACTGCGAACCACGACCTATGTAACATGTCCATGACGACCCACTCAACATGATAACCACGACTCGTATATCATGACAACCACAAACCTATATCAACTGATAACCACGATTAATGCTTCACGACAACCACAACCCATATATCGTTGCATTCGGGGATAATGTATCACGATAATTACGACTCATACAACATTACAACCACGACCCATATATAATGACAATAACGATCCATATATAATATCAACCATGACCCATGTAACATGTCAACCACAACCCCTGCACTAAATTTGGTGGTTATGATGAGATCATGCGCCGGATATCGCTCCATATATGTGTTACTGGAGTCAAGTCTCAAGCGCGATATAGGGCTTGTCTCTATCCAAGCCGACCTTATAATCTGAGTCCTTCCTATGATAGTTTGCCATGTTGACGATGAGCACCTACTCGGAGTCAGTGGACGAGGAGTGTAATGGCTTTTTCTGGGTTTCAGGCTGATGTCGAAGCTCTACAGAAGAACTTGGACGGAGTCCTCTAGCTCGAGCTAATGAAAGACATTTTTTTCACGACAGTTTAGCGATGTTGTGATTGAGCACCTACTCGAAGTCTGCGAATGAGGTGTGTAATGGCTTCTTCTGAGTTCCAGGCTGACGTGAAAGCTCTATAAAAGAACTCGACCTTTTGTAACATGACAACAACGATCCATATAACATGACAACCACGATCTATATAACATGACATCCACGACCCATGTAACTTTGACAACCACGATCCATATAACATGACAACCACGATCCATTTTACATGAAAACCACGATACATAAAAACTGTCAACAATTACCCTTTGTCTGGGTCGTGTTTTGACAACGTGAAGGATTGTGGTTGTCATAAACGAAGGGTCTTGCTTGTCACTGTAAATGGTGGAGATTTGATTTCTTGGAGGGTGGAAGGTTTGAAAACGTGAGGTCGTGGTTTTCAACTATCAATGGTGGGGGTTTGATCAAGGTGTGCCCTACAATAAGCTCCCTTCACTTGACAACGAAAACTCTCACGTTCTCCAGTTTGATCTTCCCTATCCGTAGCAAATGCCTAGAAGAAGGTTTGATAAATAGATATATTCCCCCTATGAGGAAATGGTCGTTTTCTATTTGGAAATCCATTATATTACATTCCTCCTATGAGGAAACGGATGTTTTCCTTTTCCCAATACATTCCCTGTATGAGGAAATGATCATTTTCCATTGAAAAACCCTCACCTACTTGAATTGCATTTTGTTTGATCCGATCCATTTATTTTCTTAGTAATATTAAGAAAGTCAAATGTCCAAAGAACGATCAAAATATTCAAATCTGATGGAGCACAACGGTATAAAATAATAGGTGGATGGGTCGTGGTTGTTATCCACACTGGATCGTGGTTGGGAATCACCACCCATTGTGTATGACAACCATGACCTGGAAATCAGGTCGTGGTTTTCACAGACATTGGATCGTGGTTGTTAACCATGATCCAAGGGACATTTTCGTCTGAAAAATTTTATAATATGCAACAACGATCCATATAACATGATAACCACGACCCATAGCAACTGAATAATTGATCGTGGTGGAGGTTTGATCCCCTTCACATGAATAATGATCGTGGTTGTCATCAACGTTAGGTCATGGTTATGATAAACAATGGATCGTTGTTGTAAAATGACAACAACGATCCATATGCCGTAACAAGTGAAAAGGGTGAGCTCTCAATCCTAGAGGAGGGGGGTGAATAAGACTATGCCAAATAAAAAATAAATGCGGAATATAAATGCAGATAGCTGAATCAAATAACAAACTCAAATGCAATAGTATTGAGAGGTTGATTCAAACATTATTCAAAGGACAACCTCTCACTAAAAACCAAAGTTTATGGTAGGACAACATGATGTCTTGAACTTGGTAAGGATTAAAAACTCAAACTAAAATAATAAAGAGACTAGATATTACAACATTCACCACATGTACATGAAATAAATAAAGACATTCATCACACATACATCATCATCCACTAAACTCCAAGAATTATAGTGGTTCGGTGTGTACACCAACTATTCTCATATAGCTACACCTACTCCACTCCCAATAATCACAACCCACATGATATTGGCTTTCACTATGAAAGAAGGTTTTCCGAGGTTCACCTTAAAACCTTTACAATTTTATTTTCAAAGGGCTATCACAATTAAAAACCCCGCGCTGAGATTTTCTGGCTTATCTCACAAACCAAAAGATGTAAATGAAAATACTTATCTAAAGATTCTTCTTTGATGTAGCTCGGTAGAACCGCTTCTTTGAAGATGTAGATGTTCAAAGTTCAATCACATAAATGGATAGGTTATAGGTCTAAATGAATTTTAAATTAATCCAACCTCAGGCTACTTTGATTCAATTTCTTGGATCTCAAAAGGGATAGATCAAAATTCATTTTTTATCAAATCAGATTGAAGTAGCAAGAGATCAAGAAATTAAAAATAAAAAAACTATAATAAATAATCTTAAATTACCGTGCAATAGCTTCACAATCACGGGGATCTTTTTCTTAGAGAGGTGGCTTGACTTGGCTTTGAATGAATATCAAAAGCTAAGAAAAGTCCTCTATTTATAGGCTGAAACTAGTCAAAGGTCAACCTCGACTGATCCTAGGACAACCAAATTTCAAAAATTCTAGCGCGATCGGATAAAACGGACCATTGACTGGTCGAGTGGGGCTCAAAATAGTTGTTGGACTTCGAGTCGAGCCCTACTCGATTAGTCGAGCCAGGTCCCACGACTAGTTGAGCAAGGTGCTCGACTGGTGGTGACCCTACCAGAAAAATCTGAAAAATTGAATTGAATCTTAGATTGATTGAGAAAAATCCTGGACTGGTCGAACCAGAGACTGGACTAGTCGAACATAAGCTAGGACTAGTCGAGACAAAGCCTATAATAAGCACAATGACCCAAATGAAATATACAATATGAATGACCTAAACCTAAGGTCTTTCTAGGGTCATATATACTTGAATTTTGAACATTGGACTATGTAGCTTCGGTAGTTAGTGTACTTGAAGCAGTTAAAGCTTGAACTTGCATACTTGGATCTTAATCTTGTAATGTAGTTGAACTTGATCTTGATCTTGTAATGTACTTGATCTTGATCTTGTAATGTACTTGAACTTGATCTCGCATTTGATGTTTGTATTTGAAGTTGATGTAGATAGTGTAGCTCATCTTCGTATGAAGGTGAACTTTTCATCTATGTACAAGTTCATCATTTTAAAGTGGCTTGTCACTATGAAATTTGACAATACAGGGTGCTAGATATAACATAGCACTTACAATCTCCCCCTTTGTCAAATTTGTGACAAAACCAACTTAGAAGATCAACCTATACAAAATGTACAAGTTCACAAACTTCAAAGACTCCACTTCATAACATAATACACTTTCAAAGACTCCCCCTCAAACTACTCCTCAACTTGAGCTTAGTTGGTGACTTATAGAGTCCTATATTAATAAATACAATCCCAAAAAAAAAAAAAAAAAACACATGCACATGCACATGCACCACTCTACACCATTCACCAATCAAACATATATAACCACCAAATTCTCCAAATTCTCCCCCTTTTTGTCACAACATGACAAAGGAAGATAAGAATATAGAAATCAATTATAGTAGTGATTATGATAATAGCAGAGAATAGTGGAAAAGAGTTAAATGAAAAATTAGCATAAGCAAAGTGTCAACTCAGCAAAGTCATATAGGTCCAAATAACATCAAGTCACAAAGTGAAAAGTGCAAAGTTAATGTTATACATGACCAAATCAAGATAAGAAAACAAAACTAATCCGATCCTGATGCAGAAGGAGGTGGAATAGATGTATTAATTTGATGGAGTCCTCAGGTAATGTGACGAAAGTATTTGTGCATGTATTTCATTGATGATTTATGACTCTTATGCAGATTATCCTAAGATATTTTTAATGCATCCACCTTCTCCTCCAAAGAGCAAAGATGCTCATCATACTCAGGTGGCTTATAATTCGGGTTAGCCTAAGTATCATAAGATTCTAATTCATCAAATATATCTTTCATCATGGTTTTGGTTGGTAGCGCATCTTCTTCTCCAACTTCCTCTACTTCCTCAATCCCTTGGCCAGGATTAAGCTTCAAGTTCATCTTGTTTATATTAACATTTTCGAAAGGAAGAAGCGTAATTGATGCTTCACTAGAAAGCATGACCACATTACAATGCGAGGCTAGGGTGGTCATCAAGTAAGCAAATGGGATATAGCTATGGCTCGGGTAAAGACGAAACTGAATGATTATATAAAATATTAAGGATGGAAGACAGATGGGAATACCCGATACCATGGAGTGAATAATACAAACCATAAATGATGTCAATTCAGCTTTTTGCCCGATCAGGGATAAACATTAGAAATAAAAATATGATGCAAAACTCTGTATTTGGGCAACATTTGGTTGGCCCGAAGCACATTTCCCTCACTCCATTCTGAGTCCATGTTACATAATTTTCGGGTTAGAGAATGTTTTTCCCTCTCAAACATTTTTTCCACTAAAGTCGGTATAAGAATACCATCATCATTTACATTAACATCAAGTAAGTCTGAAATTATGTAACAATCAACTTTAAATAAACCTTCTCAAAAACAATTGTGAAGGTTAATTCATCAAGCGATAAATTGCCAATGCCAGCATACATCCCTTACACAATGGAGCGGTATGCCGGTCCACCCCAATTCAAAATGTTCTCCCAACCTACAGTGACAAGGATGGAAAGAATCTGAAATTGAGCAAGATTATTCGAATTGACCGACCGCTCAACAACAACCTCATGAGAAATTGAGCAAGATTATTCGAATTGACCGACCGCTCAACAACAACCTCATGATGGCGAAAATCCCGCACATACTCGGGGTCCTCTTCAAGAGGTCTCAGGGTTCTCACCCTAACATGAGTAGTTCGAGAAGATGAAGCTCTAGCAGTTTTCTTAGAAGAACGGCCTTCCATTGCAAGATAAAAAGAAAGAAATATAGCAATGGAAATAAGAATTTCAAACCCACAGATTTTTAGCTAGAAATCCCTAGAAACCACAAGAGAAGCTCAAATAAACTCAAGAATCTAGCAATATATGATCCAAAGAACCCAAATATGAAAGGAAATAAAAAATGGAGCACTTACCAAGCATTAATCAAAGATGGGTTCGACGGGTCGGAAAGGGGCCGGATGAGGAAGAAGAGAAAATGAGAGAAAAAGTAATTTTCTCACTCATAAAGGGCCTCCAACTGCACAACTCGACCGGTTGAGTATGTACTCGACCCGTCGAGCCACGACTGGTCGAGAAAAATCCTGGACTGGTTGAACCAGAGACTGGACTAGTCGAACATAAGCTAGGACTAGTCGAGACAAAGCTTATAATAAGCACGATGACCTAAATTAAATATGCAGTATGAATGACCTAAACCTAAGGTCTTTCTAGGGTCATATATACTTAAATTTTGAACATTGGACTATGTAGCTTCGGTAGTTAGTGTACTTGAAGTATTTGAAGCTTGAACTTGCATACTTGGATTTTGATCTTGATCTTGATCTTATAATGTACTTGAACTTGATCTTAATCTTGTAATATACTTGAACTTGATCTTGATCTTGTAATGTACTTGAACTTGATCTTGCATTTAAAGTTCCACTTGCACTTGGTCTAGTACTTGAAGTTGCACTTGTACTTGGTCTAGTATTCGAAGTTGAACATGCACTTTGACTTGAAGTAACATTTGATGTTTGTACTTGAAGTTGATGTAGATAGTGTAGCTCATCTTCATATGAAGGTGAACTTTCCATCTATGTACAAGTTCATCATTCCGAAGTGGCTTGTCACTATGAAATTTGACAATACAGGGTGTTAGATATAACATAGTACTTACAACAAGCACGACCCATGTAAAATGACAACCACGATCCATGACATCTGACAATCACGACCCATACAACATTACATCCATGACCCGTATATAATGACAATCACGACCCATGTAACATGTCAATTTGATGTAAATTATCAATCTACACTAATTATTAGTTGTTTGGGTATGTCTTAATCTTTATCTAAGTGACAGCATGGGGAATGATCGATGTAGTGAAGCTAAGTGGAATGAAGTGTACGTGTGGTGAGCTTGGTTCAATGTTACTGCCTTGTGTTCATGTGATAGCGGCCTGTGATAAGTATCAGCTTCATATGTACAAATACTACTCTCCATTCTACTCCAATGAAATATATTGTAAAACATATCAAGAGCCAGTTTACCCAGTGCTTGACAAGATACAATGGAACATTCCAGACAAAGTGAAAGTTTTATGTTAGAATATGAAGCTTCCAGAAACGAGAAGATTTGCTGAAAGACCGAAAAAGGTTCGAGATGCAAAAAAATAGGTCACAATCGGTGTCGATACACTTTCATTCCTACAGGATGAGGCTAATGATGACTTATTACTTTTGTTTTTTTCTTATATTGTTTGTGATAATGTAATGTAATCTCACCAATGAGCATTTTGGCCTTGTGAAGTGTAAAATACTTATTGATTCATGAACTGCTCTGTAAGTTAACCACGATCCAATGTGGATGACAATCATGAACTATTATGAATTTGAACCACGACCCAAAGATTAAATCGTGTACTTAACATCTAGTCATTGTTGTCATCATATATGGATCGTGGTTTTCATTTTATGTGCGTCATGCTTTCACATAGGGTTGTGGTTGTCAACGACAATCTAATATGGATGATAACCATGATCCATTACAACTATAAACCACGACCTGTGTATCATGTCGACCACGACCCATATAACACGACAACCACGACAACCACAACCCATACATCATTCCCTTCAGGGTCCATGTATCATGACAACCACGACCTATACAACATTACAACCATAACTCATATGTAATGACAATCACGACCCAATTTATATCATTACATTCAGGGTCCATGTATGACAACCACAATACAACCATGACCCATATATATATAATGACAATCATGACCCATGTAACGTGTTAAACACGACCTAAAGAGGATGATAATCACGAATCGTTGTACATTTGAACCACGACGCAAAGATGAAATTGTGTACCTAACAATGCTTTATGGTTGTCATGATATATGGATCGTGTTTGTCATGTTGTATGGGTCGTGCTTTCACATAGGGTCATGTTTGTCAACGATGATCTAATATGGATGATAACCACGATCCATTATAACTGTGAACCATGACCCGTGTTTCATGTCTACCACGACCCATGCAACACGACAACTACGACCCGTATAACATAAAAACCACGACTCATATAACATGACATCCATGACCCATAACCACTGGAACCCACGAACCATATTCCATGACAGCCATGAACCATATTACGTGACAACTACAACCCATGTTCAATGGGCCGTGTTCAAGGCCCACCCCTTTGGCCCACAACTTTGTATCGTGGTTGTTATGTTATATGGGTCGTGGTTTTAATATGTGATGGGTCATAGGTTTCAGTTATTATGAGTCGTGGTGTTCATCGTATGTGGATCATTGTGGTCATGTTATATGGATCATAGTATTTGAATTTTATAGACCAATATGCCCTTCACACATAAAAAGAGGTAATGATGAAAAGGTAAGGTCGGTGCAGGATTTCTTTTATTGTGTTGGTATGTCTCGTATGGCTATGGTTATCCCTAATTGTGGGACAAATCTGATGTAAATTATCAATCTATACTGATTATTGGTTGTTTGAGTATGTCTTAATCTTTATCCAAAAATATGAACGTTACTTACAGATGAAGTTGACCACACTGAAATAAATAGTTATGAAGTGTTGAGAACTACATGCGTCGTACACCCTTCTGACAACGATCCATTTTTATGTTATGCCTTTATATATGTACATTACATACGATGATCAGGTTAGATGACACTTACAGATCACTCTGGGCCCCACATATCTTAGTTTGTACTGAAATAATATGTCGCATGTACGTACAAAAAAAAATGATGAGAAAAGGCGAAAAGGTTAGGTACATAAAAATGGCGAGAAAAGATGAAAAGGTTACGTACATAAAAAATGGTGAGAAAAGGCGAAAAGGTTTGTGTACGATTCCCAACACGTAATACCAATCGTCGATCATCTTGTTATAGTCTATGGGCCCATTATAAATCGGATCTAATCCGTTAGAATTGTTCAAGGCTAATATATTCCTTGGAAATTCTCATAATGATACCGTATCGAGCCATCAGTGGCCCACACTGAGTAAAAAGGATAAATTGTTTGCTTTTATGGCACCTATTAGTTTGAACTGTTGTGGTCCACCGGATTTGAATATTTTGATCATTCTTTGGGCATCCCCATACAGAACACCAACATTATTTGGAAGCTTCTTCTCTGAGACCCCATTCCCTTCACGTTTTCTTGATTTTGAATCTTCTTCCCTGGGCCCCTCCATTGCCACTTGGGGAGTACATCTACAAGTTCAATCCAGCTCAGTCCATATAAATGGCAAAGCAAGGTATGTGTTTTGCCAAACTCTATTCTCAATGTTTAAAGAGGGGTCGTGGTTTGTATGAAAGCATGGTCGAGGTTTACATTCATAATGGTCCGTGGTTGATATGTACAAAGGAACCCGGTTAACACATACAATCGATCGTGGTTATTAAAAAATGGTTGTAGTTGATAGGCATAATGGATCGTGTTTGACGGCTTACAAATAGGGGTAGTGTGGCTCGCGATTCACTTGTATAACGGGAATTGATTGTAATCATGGTTGACAGTGATAGTGGATCATGGATCACATGTTATGTGGGTCGTGACTATCAACCACGACCCAACAGTGATGACAACCACGACCCATATAACATGACAACCACGATCGTGAATGCAATTGTGGTTGATATGCCCATTGGATCGTGGTTGATAGGCACAGTGTATCGTGAAACATATGTTATGTGGTCGTGACTGTCAACCACGATCCAACATAGATGAGAACAACAATCTGTGTAACATGACAATCATGATCGTGGTTAATATGCCCAATGGATCGTGGATCACAAGTTATGTGCGTTGTGACTGTCAACCCCAACCCAAATAATAGGACACCCATGACCAGTATAGCATGACAACCATGATCCTTAAAACTTGTGATAACCACGACCCTTCATGGGTTACAATCACGATTGACTATGTACTACATTTATGACCCATGCTAAACTACGAGTCCACATGGAATGCAGGTCGAAACAAGTCAAAGATGACTACATGCTTAGACTTCAAAAAGGCACAGGTCTCTCTAAAGTGCTTCATCGATTTTTTGAAGGAGTACATGATTGAAGATATGAAGAAGAATCTTGATAGAAAGGAATTATTTAGGGACATCTGTTTTCGATTTCTTCTTGACTTTCCACTGGTTGGGTGGATGGCACACTCTCGGATCATGCATTGCCTAATGGAGAGGCATATTGGTGATCTAACATTCGATGTTCTGGGCATCACGTTATTGAGCTCGATTTTGCGTTAATAATAGGTCATAAGTTTGGACCAGTTAGGGTAGATGGTGGTGATCATGCCAAGGCCGGAATAGTAAAGGTAGGAAAAAGTTATTAAGGAGACATATCTGAGACTAGTTAGTGTGAGTAAACAAGAACTGAAAGAAGCCTATCTGTCACTCATTAATAAAGAAGAACATATGAACACGGTGAAGCTGTCTCTAATAATTTGCATTGAGAATATAATAGTTGGATCTCCGCAAAAGATTTATTGACATGGTTGATGACTTGGAATATTTAATAACTACCTCTAGGGTAGTGTGGTGTATAAATATTTTATGGATGGGGTTAACACTATAATTGGCAGTGTTCGGGCGAATGGCCAATACCCCAAATCATACAACATATGCAGATGCGCGTATGCCCTACAAGTAAGTTATTATTATCCTTATTCATACTTTGAGTTTGAATTTTTACTCTATACATGTTAACCAATATGTAATGCATGATAATTGATTTTAAACAGATTTGGGCATACGAACGGTTCCCCAAACTCACCGGTGACAGTGGGTGGGCCGTTAGAAGACTGCCTACAAGGATTCCTCAATACTAAATTGGGATCCCATAGAGTAGGCAAATATCCCCCCATCTCCAAAATCTTCACAGTTGTACCGGTAAGAGTTATTTATTTAGTAGTGTAATTTAATTATGTAGTATGTGTATAATTAATAAATCAAATTTTCTCCCACGGGTGATGCTAGTTCCAGAGCTTTGACCAACAGTCGAAGAAGCAGATACCGAGATTGACAGGAGTATAACTGATGAAATTTATAGAAAGGACAAGGCTTTGCGGGCAACACCCACGACAGATAAAAATCAAGAGGACGTGGAGGAAATAAAAAATAAAATTGAGGTTGATCTTAAAGCCTCCCTTGAGGAAATAAAAAATAAACTTAAGGCTGATCTTAAAGCCTCCCTCGAGACCTTTATTAGCAAGATATTTAGCGATAATAAAAAATCAAGATTCGCGATAAATAAATTTAATCAGTGGATTGAGACCATTGCCACTGAAGTGGGAGGAATAAAGGATGAAGTGAAGCAGATTGATGAGTTTTGAGGAGAAATAAAGCAACTCAAGGAAGAAAATGCTTTTATTCGCGAAGAAGTGAAGTTGATGAGAGGGGATACTAATACAAAATACATATGTGAAATTGCTTTGCTTCATTTGTTAATAGGTCACTGTGAATGTACGGTCTTCTAATATAATATATGATTTTGGTCATCAAGTAAGCAAATGGGATATAGCTCTGGCCTGGGTGAAGACGAAACTAGATAATTATATAAAATATTAAGGATGAAAGACAGATGGGAATACCGGACACCACGGAGTGAATAATACGAACCATAAATGATGTCAATTCAGCTTTTTGCCCGATCGAGGATAAAATTTAGAAATAAAAATATGATGCAAAACCCTGTATTTGGGCAACATTTAGTTGACCCGGAGCACATTTCCCGCACTCCATTCTGAGTCCATGTTACATAATTTTCAGGTTAGAGAATGTTTTTCCCTCTCAAACATTTTTTCCACTAAGGTTAGTATAGGTATACCATCATCATTTACATTAACATCAAGTAAGTCTGAAATTATGTAACAATCAAATTTAAATAAACCTTCTCAAAAATAATTGTGAACGTTAATTCATCAAGTGATACATCGCCAATGCAAGCATACATCCCTTACGCAATGGAGCGGTATGCCAGTCCACCCCAATTCAAAATGTTCTCCCAACCTACAGTGACAATAATAGGAAGAATCTGAAATTGAGCAAGATTATTCAAATTGACCGACCGCTCAACAACAACCTCATGAGAAATTGAGCAAGATGGTTCGAATTGACCGTCTACTCAACAATAACCTCATGATGACGAAAATCCCACACATACTTGGGGTCATCTTCGGGAGGTCGTAGGGTTCTCACCCTAACATGAGTGGACCGTGAAGAAGAAGCTCTAGTGGTTTTCTTGGAAGATCAGCCTTCCATTGCAAGAGATAAAGAAAGAAATATAACAATGGAAATAGAAATTTCAAACCCAATAGATTTTTAGCTAGAAATCCTTAAAAACCACAATAGAAGCTCAAATAAACTCAAGATTCTAGAAATATATGATCCAAAGAACCCAAATATGGAAGGAAATAAAAAATGAAGCACTTACCAAGCACCAATCGAAGATGGGTTCGACGGGTCGGAGAGGGGCCGGATGAGGAAGAAGAGGAAATGAAGAAAAAAGTGATTTTTTCACTCATAAAGGCACCCAACCACGCAACTCCACCGGTCGAGTACGTGTTCGACTAGTCAAGCCACGACTAGTTGAGAAAAACCCTGGACTGATCGAACTAGAGACTGGACTAGTCGAACATAAGCTAGGACTAGTCAAGACAAAGCTTATAATAAGCACGATGACCTAAATTAAATATGCAATATGAATGACCTAAACCTAAAGTCTTTCTAGGTCATATATACTTAAATTTTGAACATTGGACTATGTAGCTTCGGTAGTTAGTGTACTTAAAGTAGTTGAAGCTTGAACTTATATACTTGGATTTTGATCTTGATCTTGATCTTATAATGTACTTGAACTTGATCTTAATCTTGTAATATACTTGAACTTGATCTTGATCGTGTAATGTACTTGAACTTGATCTTGCATTTAAAGTTCCACTTGCACTTGGTCTACTACTTGAAGTTGCACTTGTACTTGGTCTAGTATTCGAAGTTGAACATGCACTTTGACTTGAAGTAACATTTGATGTTTGTACTTGAAGTTGATGTAGATAATGTAGCTCATCTTCATATGAAGGTGAACTTTCCATCTATGTACAAGTTCATCATTCCGAAGTGGCTTGTCACTATGAAATTTGACAATACAGGGTGTTAGATATAACATAGCACTTACAACAAGCACGACCCATGTAAAATGACAACCACAACTCATGACATCTGACAATCACGACCCATACAACATTACAACCATGACCCATATATAATGACAATCACGACCCATGTAACATGTCAATTTGATGTAAATTATCAATCTACACTAATTATTAGTTGTTTGAGTATAATCTTTATCTAAGTGACAGCACGGGGAATGATTGATGTAGTGAAGCTTAGTGGAATGAAGTGTACGTGTAGTGAGCTTGGTTCAATGTTACTGCCTTGTGTTCAGGTGATAGCAGCCTGTGATAAGTATCAACTTCATATGTACAAATACTGCTCTTCATTCTACTCCAATGAAATATATTGTAAAATATATTAAGAGCCAGTTTACCCAATGCTTGACAAGATACAATGGAACATTCCAAACAAAGTGAAAGTTTTATGTTAGAATATGAAGCTTCCAAAAACGAGAAGATTTGCTGGAAGACCGAAAAAGGTTCGAGATGCAAACGAATAGGTCACAATCGATGTCGATGTACTTTCGTCCCTGCAGGATGAGGCTGATGATGACTTATTACTTTTATTTTTTTTCTTATATTGTTTCTGATAATGTAATGTAATCACACCAATGAGCATTTTGGCCTTGTGAAGTGTAAAATACTTATTGATTCATGAACTGCTCTGTAAGTTAACCACGATCCAATGTGGATGACAATCATGAACTATTATGAATTTGAACCACGACCCAAAGATTAAATCGTGTACTTAACATCTAGTCATTGTTGTCATCATATATGGATCGTGGTTTTCATTTTATGTGCGTCATGCTTTCACATAGGGTTGTGGTTGTCAACGACAATCTAATATGGATGATAACCATGATCCATTACAACTATAAACCACGACCCGTGTATCATGTCGACCACGACCCATATAACACGACAACCACAACCCATACATCATTCCATTTAGGGTCCATGTATCATGACAATCACGACCTATACAACATTACAACCATGACTCATATATAATGACAATCACGACCCAAGTTATATCATTACATTCAGGGTCCATGTATGACAACCACGACCTATACAGCACTACAACCATGACCCCATATATAATGACAATCATGACCCATGTAATGTGTCAAACACGACCCAAAGAGGATGATAATCATGAACCATTGTACATTTGAACCATGACACAAAGATGAAATCGTGTACTTAACAATGCTTTATAGTTGTCATGATATATGGATCGTGGTTGTCATGTTGTATGGGTCGTGCTTTCACATAGGGTCATGTTTGTCAACGATGATCTAATATGGATGATAACCATGATCCATTACAACTGTGAACCATGACCCGTGTTTCATGTCCACCACGACCCATGCAACACGACAACTACGACCCGTATAACATAAAAACCATGACTCATATAACATGACATCCATGACCCATAACCACTGGAACCCATGAACCATATTCCATGACAGCCATGAACCATATTACGTGACAACCACAAACCATGTTCAACGGACCGTGTTCAAGGCCCAACCCCTTGGCCTACAACTTTGTATCGTGGTTGTTATGTTATATGGGTCGTGGTTTTAATATGTGATGGGTCCTAGTTTTCAGTTATTACGGGTCGTGGTTTTCATCGTATGTGGATCATTGTAATCATGTTATATGGATCATAGTATTTAAATTTTACAGACTAATATGCCCTTGACACATAAAAAGAGGTAATGATAAAAAGGTAAGGTCGGCGCAAGATTTCTTCTATTGTGTTGGTATGGTCTCATATGGCTATGGTTATCTCTAGTTGTGGGACAAATCTGATGTAAATTATCAATCTATACTGATTATTAGTTGTTTGAGTATGTCTTAATCTTTATCCAAAAATACGAACGTTACTTACAGATGAAGTTGACCACACTGAAATAAATAGTTATGAAGTGTTGAGAACTACATGCGTCGTACACCCTTCTGACAACGATCCATTTTTATGTTATGCCTTTATATATGTACATTACATACGATGATCAGGTTAGATGACACTTACAGATCACTCTGGGCCCCACATATCTTAGTTTGTACTGAAATAATATGTCGCATGTACGTACAAAAAAAAATGATGAAAAAAGGCGAAAAGGTTAGGTACATAAAAATGGCGAGAAAAGATGAAAAGGTTATGTACATAAAAAATGGCGAGAAAAGGTGAAAAGGTTTGCATACAATTCCCAATGCATAATACCAATCGTCGATCATCTTGTTATAGTCTATGGGCCCATTATAAATCGGATCTAATCCGTTAGAATTGTTCAAGGCTAATATATTCCTTAGAAATTCTCATAATGATACCGTATCGAGCCATCAGTGGCCCACACTGAGTAAAAAGGACAAATTGTTTGCTTTTATGGCACCTATTAGTTTGAACTGTTGTGGTCCACCGGATTTGAATATTTTGATCATTCTTTGGGCATCCCCATACAGAACACCAACCTTATTTGGAAGCTTCTTCTCTGAGACCCCATTCCCTTCACGTTTTCTTGATTTTGAATCTTCTTCCCTGGGCCCCTCCATCGCCACTTGGGGAGTACATCTACAAGTTCAATCCAGCTCAGTCCATATAAATGGCAAAGCAAGGTATGTGTTTTGCCAAACTCTATTCTCAATGTTTAAAGAGGAGTCGTGGTTTGTATGAAAGCATGGTCGAGGTTTACATTCATAATGGTCCGTGGTTGATATGTACAAAGGAACCCGGTTAACACGTACAATCGATCGTGGTTATTAAAAAATGGTTGTAGTTGATAGGCATAATGGATCGTGTTTGACGGCTTACAAATAGGGGTAGTGTGGCTCGCGATTCACTTGTATAACAGGAATTGATTGTAATCATGGTTGACAGTGATAGTGGATCATGGATCACATGTTATGTGGGTCGTGACTATCAACCACGACCCAACAGTGATGACAACCACGACCCATATAACATGACAACCACGATCGTGAATGCAATTGTGGTTGATATGCCCATTGGATCGTGGTTGATAGGCACAGTGTATCGTGAAACATATGTTATGTGGTCGTGACTGTCAACCACGATCCAACATAGATGAGAACAACGATCTGTGTAACATGACAATCATGATCGTGGTTAATATGCCCAGTGGATCGTGGATCACAAGTTATGTGCGTTGTGACTGTCAACCCCAACCCAAATAATAGGACACCCATGACCAGTATAGCATGACAACCATGATCCTTAAAACTTGTGATAACCACGACCCTTCATGGGTTACAATCACGATTGACTATGTACTACATTTATGACCCATGCTAAACTACGAGTCCACATGGAATGCAGGTCGAAACAAGTCAAAGATGACTACATGCTTAGACTTCAAAAAGGCACAGGTCTCTCTAAAGTGCTTCATCGATTTTTTGAAGGAGTACATGATTGAAGATATGGAGAAGAATCTTGATAGAAAGGAATTATTTAGGGACATCTGTTTTCGATTTCTTCTTGACTTTCCACTGGTTGGGTGGATGGCACACTCTCGGATCATGCATTGCCTAATGGAGAGGCATATTGGTGATCTAACATTCGATGTTCTGGGCATCACGTTATTGAGCTCGATTTTGCGTTAATAATAGGTCATAAGTTTGGACCAGTTAGGGTAGATGGTGGTGATCATGCCAAGGCCGGAATAGTAAAGGTAGGAAAAAGTTATTAAGGAGACATATCTGAGACTAGTTAGTGTGAGTAAACAAGAACTGAAAGAAGCCTATCTGTCACTCATTAATAAAGAAGAACATATGAACACGGTGAAGCTGTCTCTAATAATTTGCATTGAGAATATAATAGTTGGATCTCCGCAAAAGATTTATTGACATGGTTGATGACTTGGAATATTTAATAACTACCTCTAGGGTAGTGTGGTGTATAAATATTTTATGGATGGGGTTAACACTATAATTGGCAGTGTTCGGGCGAATGGCCAATACCCCAAATCATACAACATATGCAGATGCGCGTATGCCCTACAAGTAAGTTATTATTATCCTTATTCATACTTTGAGTTTGAATTTTTACTCTATACATGTTAACCAATATGTAATGCATGATAATTGATTTTAAACAGATTTGGACATACGAACAGTTCTCCAAACTCACTAGTGACAGTGGGTGGGCCATTAGAAGACTGCCTACAAGGATTCCTCGAATACTAAATTGGGATCCCATAGAGTAGGCAGATATCCCCCCATCTCCAAAATCTTCACAGTTGTACCGGTAAGAGTTATTTATTTAGTAGTGTAATTTAATTATGTAGTATGTGTATAATTAATAAATCAATTTTGCTCCTGCAGGTGATGCTAGTTCCAGAGCTTCGACCAACAGTCGAAGAAGCAGAGACCGAGATTATCAGGAGTATAACTGATGAAATTTATAGAAAGGACAAGGCTTTACGGGCAACACCCACGACAGATAAAAATCAGGAGGACGTGGAGGAAATAAAAAAAATAAAATTGAGGTTGATCTTAAAGCCTCCCTTGAGGAAATAAAAAATAAACTTGAGGCTGATCTTAAAGCCTCCCTCGAGACCTTTATTAGCAAGATATTTAGCGATAAATAAATTTAATCAGTGGATTGAGACCATTGCCACTGAAGTGGGAGGAATAAAGGATGAAGTGAAGCAGATTGATGAGTTTTGAGGAGAAATAAAGCAACTCAAGGAAGAAAATGCTTTTATTCGCGAAGAAGTGAAGTTGATGAGAGGGGATACTAATACAAAATACATATGTGAAATTGCTTTGCTTCATTTGTTAATAGGTCACTGTGAATGTACGGTCTTCTAATATAATATATGATTTTAATATAGGTCAACAACACAACAACAACAACAACTGTTGATGATGGGATGAGCCATCTCAAGCGTTTTGAAGATGGGATAAGCCATCTCAAAGATGACAATGCTTCATTGCAGGAGCAGATGAAGTAGTTAATAGATGAGTTTCAAGCAATGAAGGTAAATAAACAATGGATCGTGGTTATCATTCACAATGGGTCGTGGTTGATGCATGACCCAACATTGATGGAAGCCACGATCTAGCCATGGGTAGTAGTTACTGTGAAAAATGGGTCATGGTTTCTATGAACGATGGATCGTGGTTACCATACATAGTGGATCGTGATTTTTAACTAAAAGGATCATGATTTTCAACCACGACCCAATATGGACAACAACCACACTCCATTGGTCGTAATAACCATAACCCTTTTCTTGATCATAATTGTCTTCCACTGCGGGTCGTGGTTCACAACCAGGAAGGGTCGTAATAACCACAACCCTTTTCTTGAGTTCGTTAATAAAGATATATTGAAATACATAATAATATATGATTTTATTACAGGATAAAGTTACATAATTGAGTCATCTGAGAGGAGAGAGTGCTTCACTGCAGGAGCACGTGAAGGAACTTAGAGAGGAGATCCAGTCAATGAAGGTATATGCATTTGAATTTATCCTAAATCTTATTTGGTCATTGTTGCGTCCCTTTTTGGGTCCCTGTTATAACTCCAACCATTTTCTGGATCGTAGTTGTCATCAACAGTGGGTCGTGGTTCACAACCAGGAAGGGTCATGGTTGAATTCATTTGAAAAAGACTTTCGATTTCATTTCTAATATATGATTTTATTACAGGACAATGTCCCTTCGATGAGCCCTCTCAGAGGAGATAATGCTTTACTGCAGGAGCAGGTGAGGAAACTTAGAGAGGAGATCAAGGCAATGAAGGTATATGAAATTGAATCTATCCTGAATCTTATTTGGTCATGGTTGTATCCCTTTTTGGGTCATAGATATGATCCAGTGATGGATCGTTGTTATCATCCACCAGGGGTCGTGCTTGTCATATACACACTGGGTCATGGATGAATTACAACCCAAGGTAGATGAAAACCATGATCCAGACCAGGGTCGTGGTTTGTATGAACTGTGGATCCTGATTATCATTCATAGTGGATCTTGATTTTCATCCACGACTCAATTTAGTCAACAATCATGACGGTTGAATTCCTTAAAAAAAGATATTGAAATTCATAAATAATATATGTTTTTATTATAGGACAATGTCCATTCAATTAGCCCTCTCAGAAGAGAGAATGCTTCACTTCGGGAGCAGATGAAGCAGCTTAGAGCGGAGTTCCAAGCAATTAAGGTATATGAAATTGAATTATGGCTATTGTTGTGTTCCACCAGGGGTTGTGGCTTTTGTCAATGTTGGATGGTTGTTATTATGTGTAATTAGTTATGGTTGTCATCCACAACGGGTCATGGTTTATACACGATCCAGTGTGGATGATATCGGATATACATACAAAATATGTACGTAACTTACCTTTGGTTTAATAATTAACAAGTCACTATGAATGAAATGTCTTATAATATATGATTTTATGACGGGCTAACAGCTGAACTATTGAGGCTGGGATGAGCCTGCTCACTAATTTTGAAACTGAGCTGATCCATCTTAAAGATGACAATGCTGCACTGTGGGAGCACATGAAGCAGATACTAAAGGATTTTAAAGCTACAAAGGTATATGAATTTTAATTTATTTTGGTCCTTATTTGGTTGTGGTTATCTTCCACAATGGATTGTGACTATCATCCATAGTGGATCACGGTAGTCATGCTATGTGGGTTGTGGTTATGCCCAGTCCAGACGAGGATCGTAGTTATTACTCATAATGGGTCGTGGATATAATATACATTGGGTCTTGGTTTTGCAGGACCTAATGTGGATGATAACCACAATTCAATATGGGTGATAGGTGACAACCACAACCATTCATCTGATTGATACATATATAATATATGATTTTATTTCAGGACAATATTTGGACAAGCCCTCGCAATCGTGAGAATGCACAATTAAGGGAGAGGATTACGCAGCTAAGAGTGGAGTTTGAAGCATCAAAGGTATATTTATGGGTCGTGATTATCCACAATAGATCTTGGTTGCCAGCCACAAAGGGTCATGGTTTTATACATAGTGGGATCGTAGTTGACGCACGACCGAATTTTGATGACAACCACGATCCACATAAGGATCGTGGTCACTGTCAACATTGGATCATTGTTATCATGTATAATTGGTCGTGGTTATCACCCAAAGTATATCGTGGATGTGAACCATGACCCACAGTCATTAACAACCACGATCCTTCGACTATTTCTTGCTAGGAATGGAGGATCGTTGTTTTCTTCCACACTGGGTCGTTGTTCATCCACGATGGTACGTGGTTGTGAACCACGAGCCAATATGGATGACAACAACGTTCCATTTGTAGGGTCGTGGTTCACATTCCCAATGGATCGTGGCTTCCATCCATATGCTAACCATGATCCATGATCTAGGCCAAATGTGAACCACAATCTTATATGGATGACAAACATGATCCACGACTATATATGGATAACAACCTCACTCACCTACATAACGTGTTGAAATACATAAATATTGTGCTTTTGTGTTACAGGACAAATTCCCTTCGATGCAAATAGTCGAAGTAGAGATTGTGCAGCTAAAGGAGCACAATGCTTTGTTAAGGCAGGAGATGAACTTGCTTACAAATGAACTTAATAAGAAAATTGTATGTAAAATTGCATTCGTTTAAATTTTTAAGTTGACAATATGTTATGAATTGCATAGATAATATGAGATTTTATTATAGCTCAACATCGATACTTCGCAATTGAGTGAGGAAGGGAGAGGACAACCAATGGGTGCAGGATCTGCGACTGTGGTGGAAGCTAGTCTTGATGCAGATGTACCTAGGCCACAACGCAATGTTTTGTCCTCTAAATTTCTGTCCTCTCCATACATGGCTCCATCTTCTTCTCCTATAAAGGAGAGTCGTCAGGGGTTAGTGGATCCCCACCGAACTCTAACTGATGTCGAAGACAACGAGTTGAGTTTTGTTATAGATTCAAATGCATATCAGTGGTTGAAAAGCATCTATGACTTAAATTCATGGGTCGATTCTTAGGTAAGTTTCTAAACTTTCTCTTTATTTATTTAATATCAATGTATGAATATTATATCACACATTTTCCTCATTGCGTAGGCCATCGATCTATACATGAACTACCTATCATCCCATCATGAAAATTGATCGTGAGGTAGACAGGATTGTGCATTCGTCCCATCACTATTTATGGTAATGTGAAAATCACGACCATAGTTTTCTTTAAAAAAACCATTAATTAGTTATGTTTTTAACACTATCCAATATCTCAACACAACAGCAAATCATGGAAGTTTAACTTGACTTGTTGCGCACTTATTGAGCTGGGAACCATAAGGATCGACAGGTCGTGAAGTCTGTTAAGTTGAATGAAAATCTTATAGATATAATCCTCGGTTATGGTAAACCTCTATGGAAATATGAAGTGGTAAGATCTTAGTTACTTCTACATGTACATGGACTTAAATTATTTTATCAATGATAGAAAGGTATGAGTTTAACTCTTGTCGTATTTTTTGTGCTTGACAGTTATACATCCCTCTCAACGCAAGGCAGCAACACTGGTTTATGACAGTTGTTTATCCAAAGAAGAAAGATATCACTTTATATGACAGCATGCATATTGATTGGAAAGAGAAAAATGAGTTGATCATCGTGTAAGTAATGGACGGACTGAGGTGGTTATTCCATATTCTTGATGGTGGAGCTAAGGTCCGGGAAAAGCCATGGAATGTGAGGACAATGCGCAACACAACTCTGACGATTGTGGCATATACATACTAAAATACATAGACTTCTTGAGTGGCATGCATGCAATTGATTTTACACCTGTAAATATATATATATATATATATATATATTAGTCTACATTAAGTCTTGATTGCTTTGTCTTTTGTTTTAATATTAGTTCATTCTTTTTCTGTAGGAGGAAATTTCTAAATTTAGAAACATAATTGCATATGACTATATACAGTACAAGAAAGAAGCTGATGCTGCTTTCGCAAAGAAACAAGAAGAAATATTAAGTGAGCCAATGAAGAGAGTCAAACACTAATTTGGTATTGAATGTTGCATGGATTGGTTTATATAAACATTTCTTCTATTATTATCTGTATTGGTTATGTGAATAAAATGGGTCGTAGTCGTCTTGCACTTAGGCTCGTCCTTGTAATATTATATGGCTCGTGGTTGTAAACCACGAGCCTTTGTGGATGGCAACCACTATCCATAAAGCGTAATAACCACAAACCATATTAATTGACAATCACGATCCATGCAACACAACATCTATGACTTATATAACATAACAATCAAGACCCGTATATCATTACAACCACGACCCATATATAATGACAACCACAACCCATATGACATAACAACCACAATCCATAGCAACCGACAATCATGACCTGTATAAGCTTACAACCACGACCCTTATAACATTACAACCACGACGCATATAACATTACAACCATGACCCATCTAACATGTCAACCACCACCCATGTAACATGTCAACTACGATGCAACGTAGTGGGGCCAATGAGTTAGGACTTTAATTACAAGAAGAATAGGACATGGAAGAAGTTTAATTACAAGAAGAATTAAACAATGAAGAATAAGAGGACCAGGGTGAGAGCTATAGGTTAGCCGATTTGAGGGCTTTAAATCTTTTAGTAGCCTTAGCTTTCGTTTCCTTTACGGCGTTGCACCTCTTGATCCAGTGCAGCCTTTTCTTGTTAAAATCTTGCTCGCGAGTACAGTGTAGTATGTTCTTCCTAGCTAGTTCAAAGCGGGCTAGCAGAGCCCTACACTTAGCACTAAGGGCCGACAGGCGAGACAGAGCGGAAGAACACAACTCAATTTCTTTGTCCGCATCCAAAAAATTATCTCTGAGTTGTCGGAGTTCTAAAATTATCTTCAGAATTTCCTATGGAGGCCGTTGATCTTCAGGAAGATTGTTGACATCTCTGAGGAAAGGGAATGGATCACCCATAAAGGAGGAATGCGAGAAGAACTCAATGCCTTCTTCAAAAATCTCCTCCATTAGTCTGATTGATAGAGCAAAGAAATCCATAAATGCTTAAAGTGTTACATTAAGGATTCTGGTTCGGATTGGCTTGTGAAGGTAATTTGAAATCCAAGACTACTTTTATAGGTTGGTGAACCAATGGTTAATGTGATTAGGATGCAGTGCAACTATTCATTTTTCGATGCTAAGAATACCATTTCTGGAATTACGAGGAAGTAGCGACATTAATGTGATTTTCTGAAAAAGAATATGACGCTGTTACCGAAGGGTCGTGGATATGACAAACAATGGGTCGTGGTTGAGAACAACGACCTAGTGTGTATGACAACCACAACCCTGTCGTGTGATCTTGGTTCACATGCACCTTGGATCGTGGTTGTTATCCACTTTAGATTGTGGTTGTCAACTAATCTTGGATTGTGGATGGGGGGGAAAATGGATTGGCTACTCCCCCTGTCACCAGACATGGGCCCAACCATGAATTATGTGTTTCATCCATTCCGTTCATCTATTTTTACAGATCATTTTAGGGCTTGATCCCAAAAATGAGATGGATATAAGTCTAAGGTGGAACACACCACAGGAAAATAATAGTGATTGGATATCCACCATGAAAATCCTCCCAAGGCCCACTGTACTGTTTATTTGACATCCCAACTATTGATTAGGTCATACAGACAAAGATGTGGTCCACTTGAGATTGGGATATACCTCGTTTTTGGACTCATACCATAAAATGATTTGCAAAAATGTATGGACGGCATGGATGAAACACATACATGGTGGTGGGGCCCACAGATCACCGAACATCAGCCATTGGCCGGTGGCACTACATGCCTTTCGATCCTAGGAATACCATTTCTCACCAGCCATGGGCCCAACCACGACCCAAATCAGCTAACAACCACAAGCCGTGTACCATGAAAACCACGACCACATAACATGACAACTGTGATCCATAACAACTGGAGGCTACGATCCATATACTGTGACAACCACGATACAAGGTTATGGGCTAGATGAGTTGGGCCCTGCACAAGGTAGTGAAAGGCACGATCCTTGTAGCATGACGACCACAATCCATATCAAATGAGAACAAGGATCCATGACAACCACGACCCATGTAACATGATAATCACGACTCATGTGCATTTGAAAAGCACGATCCATTTAATATGACAACCAGGGTCATGGCAGTCACTGTCAGTGGTCGAGGTTTGAAAACGTGAAGTCATAGTTTTCTACTATTAATAGTGCGAGGAAAGGGAGTGAAAGCAACGAGGGTATGGTCAAATATTCATGAAACCAAGACCCATATATCATGACAACCATGACCCTTATCAACTGCGTCCTTTACTACATTACAACCATGATCCATATCACAAGAGAACCACGACCCATATAGCCTGCATTTCCTGCTCATGTAGTCTATCAATAGTCATCTCTACGTTGTAGTCCATTTTAGATATATATTTGAATGAAATTTAGTATCCACGGTGTAAATAGATCATTTCATTTGATGGACTAGCCCATGTAGTCACCAATTTAGTGCAAGTTACGCCATAGTACCACTCTTATAGGCTGGTGAACTAATGGTTAATATGATTAGGATGTAGTGCAACCCAGTGTGTATGACAACCAATGGATCATGGTTGGGAACCATGACCCAGTGTATATGACAACCACGACCTTGTCGTGTGATCGTGGTTCACATGCACATTGGACCGTGGTTGTTATCCACGTTGGATCGTAGTTGTTATCCGCCTTAGATCGTAAATCGGGGGAAAACGGATTGGCCACTCCCCCTATCACCAGCCACGACCCAAATCAGCTGACAACCACAACCTGTGTACAATGAAAACCACGACCACATAACATGACAACCACGATCCATAACAACTGGAAGCTACGATCCATATACCGTGACAACCACCACCCATATAACCTGCCAACCATGATACAAGGTTATGGGCTAAACAAGTTAGGCCCTGCACAAGGCAGTGAAAGACACGATCCTTATAACATGACGACCACGACTCATATCAAATGAGAACAAGGATCCATGACAACCACGACCCATATAACATAACAACCATCACTCCATGGGAAACCACGACCCATATAACATAACAACCACGACCATAATTATGATACAATATGAAAAACAGTTCTCTTCAACAGGCACCCAACAAGCTGAAAAACTCTGTTGAGAATATCTTCTTTGAGCCTGGACATAAATTGCAAAACGACAAGTCTATAGGAAATGAACAGTTCTCTTCGGCGGGCACCCAACGAGCTGAAAAACCATGACTCCATGGGAAACCATGACCCATATAACGTAACAACCATGACTCATATAATAAGACAACCACGACCATAATTACAATACACTATGAAGAACAGTTCTCTTCGACGGGCACTTACCGAGTTGAAAAACTCTGTTGAGAATGTCTTATTTTAACCTTATCAAAAACTCTGTTGAGAAGGTCAGGTTAAACAAGACATTCTCAACAGAGTTTTTCAGCTCACTGGGTGTCCGTCAAAGAGAATTGTTCTTCATAGTGTACCGTAATTATGGTCGTAGTTGTCATGTTATATGAGTCGTGGTTATTACATTATATGGGTCGTGGATCTTCACTCTCTGACATTTGGTCCTTGGATCTTCACTTATCTACGAAAACGAAAGAAGAAGAAGAATAAGGTTTGTAAAAGGTGAATAAAGGCGACGTTCTGCCCTTCACAAGCTCATAAATGCTTCCATCCACGCCATGGGGCTGGTGTTCGGTGCTCTGTGGGCTTAACCATGATGTATGTGTTTCATCCATTCCATTCACCTGTTTTTACAGATCATTTTAGGTCTTCATCACAAAAAATGAGAGGGATATAAATCTAGGGTGGACCACAACACAGGAAAACAGTAGTGATTGGATTTCCACCATTAAAATCCTCTTAAGGCCCACGTTACAGTTTATTTGACATCCAATCTGTTGATTAGGTCATACAGACACAGATGAAGGGTAGAAACAAAGATTAGCTTGATCCAGAACTTTTATGTTCCCTAAAATGTTTTTAATGGTCTATGATGGTCATTCAGCACTGTTTCCTGTAATGTTGTCCTCTTACGATTGGGGTATACCTTGTTTTTGGAATCATACCATAAAATGATCTCTAAAAATATATGGACAGCATGGATGTAATACATACATGGTGGTGGGGCCTATAGAGTAACCGATCCGTCACTTTCTCAGGGGTTGAAACAGAAGGTAACTTCTGCTTCACTCCAGGACCGTACGACTTTTGAACCAAGGACATGGGCATTTTTGTCCGAAACAATATCTAAAAGATGTGAGAAGGCCACTTTTGGAATATATGGAATGCCGTTGATTTCTGAGGTAAGTTTTCAATGGTAAGAATTTAATCCCCTTTGTGTGGTCCACATGAGACTTGGGATCTTTCTTATTTTTGGGCTCATATTGTAAATCATTTGGAAAAATGGATGGACAGTGTGGATGGAATCCATACATTGCATGGGCCCCTCGGAGCCCAACCTGTGTCGGGCTCAAAACAGGCCGGGGAAGTACCTAATCTACGCCCTCCATTTTGGCACCTTATTTCAGGGCATGAGCCCCATGTAAATTTAAATCTCAAGTGGACCACAACATCTGGAAACGGTAGTGATTTAAATCTAGGGAATGTCTATTGTCTTGTGTAGGTTTTCCTCCATGAGATGAAGAATAGGTTTTATTAAAAAAAAAAAAAAATTTAAAATTAAAAAAAAATTAAAAAAATTAAAAAAAAAAATAAAAAACCTCTCACCCTTAAAACTTCCTTAGATCCACTAATGTTTATTTGTCATCAAACCTGTTGATTAGGTCACAGAACCCAAGATGTTAACAAAACACAATTATGGTGACAGGAACAAACGTGTAAGTAGTGCATATGGTCATATATGACCATAGTATAATTACGATCATCTCACGAAAGAACTTTTCTTTCACCCTAGAGATCCTTTTGCCTCAATTGCGGTTGAGGCTCAAGTCTCAATCGCCAAATACAAACTGTAGGATTAAATCGAGAGTTTGAGATAAACTGGTGAAGGAAAATTTTCTTATGCTTGTCTTCCCACTTAGGATTTAGAACCGTCCACTGAAGCCCACAGGCCGATAGGTCTAATGATCAACTGTCCATGTTCTAGATTCCATTCTATGAAAGCCATCATGATAAAATTATACTGAAAGGATATATTACAACTGTCTCTGTCTATACATGAACCTTGAAGTTTGGCGGGAAAATTTTCAATGGCTAGTATTCAATCCCAAAAATCAAATTTTAGGATCATAAATGAAGAGTGATCATAGGAGTATACATTATTTATTGTAGTAATAGAATTTGGACAGTTTAGATTATTAGACCATCTCAGCATTTAGGTCTTAATTGATGACATACACTACATCCTAAGTGGGTCCACAACCAAAAGCTTTGCAAGGTCCACTGACCATGTCTATATGTCTATTCGATATCTGCTCTGTTCACCAGTTTTATCATATCAATATTAGGGCATGATCCATAAAATTATCTAAATCTAATCCATCCTAAGAAAAATTTGTTGAAGGCGATATTATGTGAGAATATGAATTCCAAACACTAAAAAGCAAAGTTCTAATGGGTCATATAAAAGATGGGGATGATTATGAGGTCATAGCTTTTATGAGGAAATAATGAGAACACAACGGTCACATCTAAGATAAGATAAGAGGTGAAAGTCCATCCCATATCCTACCTAAATCCTTGTGGGAAATCTGATTTATATATATAAAAAGAAAATAATAATAATAATAATAATAAGTTTTAAATATTAAAATTTGGTCAAATGGGATATAGCTATGGCTCGGGTGAAGACGAAACTGGATAATTATATAAAATATTAAGGATGAAAGACAGATGGGAATACCGGACACCACGGAGTGAATAATACGAACCATAAATGATGTCAATTCAGCTTTTTGCCCGATCGAGGATAAAATTTAGAAATAAAAATATGATGCAAAACCCTGTATTTGGGCAACATTTAGTTGACCCGGAGCACATTTCCCGCACTCCATTCTGAGTCCATGTTACATAATTTTCAGGTTAGAGAATGTTTTTCCCTCTCAATCATTTTTTCCACTAAGGTTAGTATAGGTATACCATCATCATTTACATTAACATCAAGTAAGTCTGAAATTATGTAACAATCAAATTTAAATAAACCTTCTCAAAAATAATTGTGAACGTTAATTCATCAAGTGATACATCGCCAATGCAAGCATACATCCCTTACGCAATGGAGCGGTATGCCAGTCCACCCCAATTCAAAATGTTCTCCCAACCTACAGTGACAATAATAGGAAGAATCTGAAATTGAGCAAGATTATTCAAATTGACCGACCGCTCAACAACAACCTCATGAGAAATTAAGCAAGATTATTCAAATTGACCGACCGCTCAACAACAACCTCATGATGGTGAAAATCCCGCACATACTTGGGGTCCTCTTCGGGAGGTCTTAGGGTTCTCACCCTAACATGAGTGGTTCGAGAAGATGAAGCTCTAGCAGTTTTCTTAGAAGAAGGACCTTCCATTGTAAGATAAAAAGAAAGAAATATAACAATGGAAATAAGAAATTCAAACCCACAGATTTTTAGCTGGAAATCCCCAGAAACCACAAGAGAAGCTCAAATAAACTCAAGAATCTAGCAATATATGATCCAAAGAACCCAAATATGAAAGAAAATAAAAAATGGAGCACTTACCAAGCACTAATCAAAGATGGGTTTGACGGGTCGGAAAGAGGCCGGATGAGGAAGAAGAGAAAATGAGAGAAAAAATGATTTTCTCACTCATAAAGGGCCTCCAACTGCACAACTTGACCGGTCGAGTATGTACTCGACCCGTCGAGCCACGACTGGTCGAGAAAAACCCTGGACTGATCGAACTAGAGACTGGACTAGTCGAACATAAGCTAGGACTAGTCAAGACAAAGCTTATAATAAGCACGATGACCTAAATTAAATATGCAATATGAATGACCTAAACCTAAAGTCTTTCTAGGGTCATATATACCTGAATTTTGAACATTGGACTATGTAGCTTCGGTAGTTAGTGTACTTAAAGTAGTTGAAGCTTGAACTTATATACTTGGATTTTGATCTTGATCTTGATCTTATAATGTTCTTGAACTTGATCTTAATCTTGTAATATACTTGAACTTGATCTTGATCGTGTAATGTACTTGAACTTGATCTTGCATTTAAAGTTCCACTTGCACTTGGTCTACTACTTGAAGTTGCACTTGTACTTGGTCTAGTATTCGAAGTTGAACATGCACTTTGACTTGAAGTAACATTTGATGTTTGTACTTGAAGTTGATGTAGATAATGTAGCTCATCTTCATATGAAGGTGAACTTTCCATCTATGTACAAGTTCATCATTCCGAAGTGGCTTGTCACTATGAAATTTGACAATACAGGGTGTTAGATATAACATAGCACTTACAACAAGCACGACCCATGTAAAATGACAACCACGACTCATGACATCTGACAATCACGACCCATACAACATTACAACCATGACCCATATATAATGACAATCACGACCCATGTAACATGTCAATTTGATGTAAATTATCAATCTACACTAATTATTAGTTGTTTGAGTATAATCTTTATCTAAGTGACAGCACGGGGAATGATTGATGTAGTGAAGCTTAGTGGAATGAAGTGTACGTGTAGTGAGCTTGGTTCAATGTTACTGCCTTGTGTTCAGGTGATAGCAGCCTGTGATAAGTATCAACTTCATATGTACAAATACTGCTCTTCATTCTACTCCAATGAAATATATTGTAAAATATATTAAGAGCCAGTTTACCCAATGCTTGACAAGATACAATGAAACATTCCAAACAAAGTGAAAGTTTTATGTTAGAATATGAAGCTTCCAGAAACGAGAAGATTTGCTGGAAGACCGAAAAAGGTTCGAGATGCAAATGAATAGGTCACAATCGGTGTCGATGCACTTTCATCCCTGCAGGATGAGGCTGATGATGACTTATTACTTTTATTTTTTTTTCTTATATTGTTTCTGATAATGTAATGTAATCACACCAATGAGCATTTTGGCCTTGTGAAGTGTAAAATAGTTATTGATTCATGAACTGCTCTGCAAGTTAACCACGATCCAATGTGGATGACAATCACGAACTGTTATGAATTTGAACCACGACCCAAAGATTAAATCGTGTACTTAACATCTAGTCATTGTTGTCATGATATATGGATCGTGGTTTTCATGTTATGTGCGTCGTGCTTTCACATAGGGTTGTGGTTGTCAACGACAATCCAATATGGATGATAACCATGATCCATTACAACTGTAAACCACGACCCGTGTATCATGTCGACCACGACCCATATAATACGACAACCACGACAACCATGACCCATACATCATTCCATTCAGGGTCCATGTATCATGACAACCACGACCTATACAACATTACAACCATGACTCATATATAATGACAATCACGACCCAATTTATATCATTACATTCAGGGTCCATGTATAACAACCACGACCTATACAGCATTACAACCATGACCCCATATATAATGACAATCATGACCCATGTAATGTGTCAAACACGACCCAAAGAGGATGATAATCATGAACCATTGTACATTTGAACCATGACACAAAGATGAAATCGTGTACTTAACAATGCTTTATAGTTGTCATGATATATGGATCGTGATTGTCATGTTGTATGGGTCGTGCTTTCACATAGGGTCATGTTTGTCAACGATGATCTAATATGGATGATAACCACGATCCATTATAACTGTGAACCATGACCCGTGTTTCATGTCCACCACGACCCATGCAACACGACAACTACGACCCGTATAACATAAAAACCATGACTCATATAACATGACATCCATGACCCATAACCACTGGAACCCATGAACCATATTCCATGACAGCCATGAACCATATTACGTGACAACCACAAACCATGTTCAACGGACCGTGTTCAAGGCCCAACCCCTTGGCCTACAACTTTGTATCGTGGTTGTTATGTTATATGGGTCGTGGTTTTAATATGTGATGGGTCCTAGTTTTCAGTTATTACGGGTCGTGGTTTTCATCGTATGTGGATCATTGTAATCATGTTATATGGATCATAGTATTTAAATTTTACAGACTAATATGCCCTTGACACATAAAAAGAGGTAATGATAAAAAGGTAAGGTCGGCGCAAGATTTCTTCTATTGTGTTGGTATGGTCTCATATGGCTATGGTTATCTCTAGTTGTGGGACAAATCTGATGTAAATTATCAATCTATACTGATTATTAGTTGTTTGAGTATATCTTAATCTTTATCCAAAAATACGAACGTTACTTACAGGTGAAGTTGACCACACTGAAATAAATAGTTATGAAGTGTTGAGAACTATGTGGGTCATACACCCTTCTGATAACGATCCATTTTTATGCTATGTCTTTATATATGTACATTACATATGATGATCAGGTTAGATGACACTTACAATCACTCTGGACCCCACATATCTTAGTTTGTACTGAAATAATATGTTGCATGTACGTACAAAAGAAATGGCGAGAAAAGGTAAAAAGGTTAGGTACATAAAAAATGGCGAGAAAAGATGAAAAGGTTATGTACATAAAAAATGGCGAGAAAAGGTGAAAAGGTTTGCATACAATTCCCAATGCATAATACCAATCGTCGATCATCTTGATATAGTCTATGTGCCCATCATAAATCAGATCTAATCCATTAGAATTGTTCAAGGCTAATATATTCCTTGGAAATTCTCAATAACGATACCGTATCGAGCCATCAGTGAGTAAAAAGGACAAATTGTTTGCTTTTATGGCACCTATTAGTTTGAACTGTTGTGGTCCACTGGATTTGAATATTTTGATCATTCTTTGGGCATACCCATACAGAACACCGACCTTATTTGGAAGCTTCTTCTCTGAGACCCCATTCCCTTTACGTTTTCTTGGTTTTGAATCTTCTTCCCTGGGCCCCTCCATCGCCACTTGGGGAGTACATCTACAAGTTCAATCCAGCTCAGTCCATATAAATGGCAAAGCAAGGTATGTGTTTTGCCAAACTCTATTCTCAATGTTTAAAGAGGGGTCGTTGTTTGTATGAAAGCATGGTCGAGGTTTACATTCATAATGGTCCGTGGTTGATATGTACAAAGGAACCCGGTTAACACGTACAATCGATCGTGGTTATTAAAAAATGGTTGTAGTTGATAGGCATAATGGATCGTGTTTGACGGCTTACAAATAGGGGTAGTGTGGCTCGCGATTCACTTGTATAACGGGAATTGATTGTAATCATGGTTGACAGTGATAGTGGATCATGGATCACATGTTATGTGGGTCGTGACTATCAACCACGACCCAACAGTGATGACAACCACGACCCATATAACATGACAACCACGATCGTGAATGCAATTGTGGTTGATATGCCCATTGGATCGTGGTTGATAGGCACAGTGTATCGTGAAACATATGTTATGTGGTCGTGACTGTCAACCACGATCCAACATAGATGAGAACAACGATCTGTGTAACATGACAATCATGATCGTGGTTAATATGCCCAGTGGATCGTGGATCACAAGTTATGTGCGTTGTGACTGTCAACCCCAACCCAAATAATAGGACACCCATGACCAGTATAGCATGACAACCATGATCCTTAAAACTTGTGATAACCACGACCCTTCATGGGTTACAATCACGATTGACTATGTACGACATTTATGACCCATGCTAAACTTCGAGTCCACATGGAATGCAGGTCGAAACAAGCCAAAGATGACTACATGCTTAGACTTCAAAAAGGCACAGGTCTTTCTGAAGTGCTCCATCAGTTTTTTGAAGGAGTACATGATTGAAGATATGGAGAAGAATCTTGATAAAAAGGAATTATTTAGGGACAGCTGTTTTGGATTTCTTCTTAACTTTCCACTGGTTGGGTAGATAGCACACTCTCGGATCATGCATTGCCTAATGGAGGGGCATATTGGTGATTTAACATTCGATGTTCTAAGTACCACGTTATTGAGCTCAATTTTGCGTTAATAATGGGTCTTAAGTTTGGACCAGTTAAGGTAGATGATGGTGATCGTGCCAAGGTCGGAATAATAGAGGTAGGAAAAAGGTATTAAGGAGACATATCTGAGACCAGTTGGTGTGAGTAAACAAGAACGGAAAGAAGCCTATCTGTCACTCGTTGATAAAGAAGAACATATGGATATGGTGAAGCTGGCTCTAATAATTTGCATTGAGAATATAATAGTTAGATCTCCGCAAAAGAATTACTGTATTGATAAGGTTATTGACATGGTTGATGACTTTGAATATTTAATAACTACCTCTGGGGTAGTGTGGTGTATAAATATTTGATGGATGGGGTTAACACTATAATTGGCAGTGTTCGGGTGAATGGCCAGTACCCCAAATCATACAACATATGCAGATGCGCTTATGGCCTACAAGTAAGTTATTATTATCTTGATTCATACTTTGAGTTTGAATTTTTACTCTATACATGTTAACCAATATGTAATGCATGATAATTGATTTTAAACAGATTTGGACATACGAACAGTTCTCCAAACTCACTAGTGACAGTGGGTGGGCCATTAGAAGACTGCCTACAAGGATTCCTCGAATACTAAATTGGGATCCCATAGAGTAGGCAGATATCCCCCCATCTTCAAAATCTTCACAGTTGTACCGGTAAGAGTTATTTATTTAGTAGTATAATTTAATTATGTAGTATGTGTATAATTAATAAATCAATTTTGCTCCTGCAGGTGATGCTAGTTCCAGAGCTTCGACCAACAGTCGAAGAAGCAGAGACCGAGATTATCAGGAGTATAACTGATGAAATTTATAGAAAGGACAAGGCTTTACGGGCAACACCCACGACAGATAAAAATCAGGAGGACGTGGAGGAAATAAAAAAAATAAAATTGAGGTTGATCTTAAAGCCTCCCTTGAGGAAATAAAAAATAAACTTGAGGCTGATCTTAAAGCCTCCCTCGAGACCTTTATTAGCAAGATATTTAGCGATAAATAAATTTAATCAGCGGATTAAGACCATTACCACTGAAGTGAGTGGAATAAAGGATGAAGTGAAGCGGATTGTTTTAAGGAGAAATAAAGCAACTCAAGGAGAAGAATGCTTCTATTCGCGAAGAAGTGAAGTTGATGAGAGGGGATATTAATACAAAATACGTACGTGAAATTGCTTTGCTTCATTTGTTAATAGGTCATTGTGAATGTACCGTCTTCTAATATAATATATGATTTTAATATAGGTCAACAACACAACAACAACAACAACTGTTGATGATGGGATGAGCCATCTCAAGCGTTTTGAAGATGGGATAAGCCATCTCAAAGATGACAATGCTTCATTGCAGGAACAGATGAAGTAGTTAATAGATGAGTTTCAAGCAATGAAGGTAAATAAACAATGGATCGTGGTTATCATTCACAATGGGTCTTGGTTGATGCATGACCCAACATTGATGGAAGCCACGATCTAGCCATGGGTAGTAGTTACTGTGAAAAATGGGTCATGGTTTCTATGAACGATGGATCGTGGTTACCATACATAGTGGATCGTGATTTTCAACTAAAAGGATCATGATTTTTAACCACGACCTAATATAGATGACAACCACGCTCCATTGGTCGTAATAACCATAATCCTTTTCTTGATCGTAATTGTCTTCCACTGCGGGCCGTGGTTCACAACCAGGAAGGGTCATAATAACCATGACCCTTTTCTTGAGTTCGTTAATAAAGACATATTGAAATACATAATAATATATGATTTTATTACAGGATAAAGTTCCTTAATTGAGCCCCTTGAGAGGAGAGAATGCTTCACTGCATGAGCAAGTGAAGGAACTTAGAGAGGAAATCCACTCAATGAAGGTATATGCATTTGAATTTATCCTGAATCTTATTTGGTTGTTGTTGCGTCCCTTTTTGGGTCCTTGTTATAACCCCAACCATTTTCTGGATCGTAGTTGTCATCAACAGTGGGTCGTGGTTCACAACCAGGAAGGGTCATTGTTGAATTCATTTGAAAAAGACATTCGATTTCATTTCTAATATATGATTTTATTACAGGACAATGTCCCTTCGATGAGCCCTCTCAGAGGAGATAATGCTTCACTGCAGGAGCAGGTGAGGAAACTTAGAGAGCAGATCAAGGCAATGAAGGTATATGAAATTGAATTTATCCTAAATCTTATTTGGTCATGATTGTGTCCCTTTTTGGGTCATGGATATGATCCAGTGATGGATCGTTGTTATCATCCACCAAAGGTCGTGGTTGCCATATACACACTGGGTCATGGATGAATTACGACCAAAGGTAGATGAAAACCATGATCCAGACCAGGGTCGTGGTTTGTTTGAACTGTGGATCCTGATTATCATTCATAGTGGATCGTGATTTTCATCCATGACTCAATTTGGTCAACAATCATGACGGTTGAATTCCTTAAAAAAAGATATTGAAATTCATAAATAATATATGTTTTTATTATAGGACAATGTCCATTCAATGAGCCCTCTTAGAAGAGAAAAGGCTTCACTTCGGGAGCAGATGAAGCAGCTTAGAGCGAAGATCCAAGCAATTAAGGTATATGAAATTGAATTATGGCTGTTGTTGTGTTCCACCAGGGGTCGTGGCTTTTGTCAATGTTGGATGGTTGTTATTATGTGTAATTAGTTATGGTTGTCATCCACAACGGGTCATGGTTTATACACGATCCAGTGTGGATGATAGAGGATATACATACAAAATATGTACGTGATTTACCTTTGGTTTAATAATTAACAAGTCACTATGAATGAAATGTCTTATAATATATGATTTTATGACGGGCCAACAGCTGAACTATTGAGGCTGGGATGAGCCTGCTCACTAATTTTGAAACTGAGCTGATCCATCTTAAAGATGACAATGCTGCACTGTGGGAGCACATGAAGCAGATACTAAAGGATTTCAAAGCTACAAAGGTATATGAATTTTAATTTATTTTGGTCCTTATCTGGTTGTTGTTATCTTCCACAATGGATTGTGACTATCATCCACAGTGGATCACGGTAGTCATGCTATATGGGTGTGGTTATGCCCAGTCCAGACGAGGATCGTAGTTATTATTCATAATGGGTCATGGATATAATATACATTAGGTCTTGGTTTTGCACGACCTAATGTGGATGATAACCACAATTCAATATGGGTGATAGGTGACAACCACAACCATTCATCTGATTGATACATATATAATATATGATTTTATTTCAGGACAATATTTGGACAAGCCCTCGCAATCGTGAGAATGCACAATTAAGGGAGAGGATTACGCAGCTAAGAGTGGAGTTTGAAGCATCAAAGGTATATTTATGGGTCGTGATTATCCACAATAGATCTTGGTTGCCAGCCACAAAGGGTCATGGTTTTATACATAGTGGGATCGTAGTTGACGCACGACCGAATTTTGATGACAACCACGATCCACATAAGGATCGTGGTCACTGTCAACATTGGATCATTGTTATCATGTATAATTGGTCGTGGTTATCACCCAAAGTATATCGTGGATGTGAACCATGACCCACAGTCATTAACAACCACGATCCTTCGACTATTTCTTGCTAGGAACCATGGATCGTGGTTATTATCCATGGAGGATCGTTGTTTTCTTCCACACTGGGTCGTTGTTCATCCACGATGGTACGTGGTTGTGAACCACGAGCCAATATGGATGACAACAACGTTCCATTTGTAGGGTCGTGGTTCACATTCCCAATGGATCGTGGCTTCCATCCATATGCTAACCATGATCCATGATCTAGGCCAAATGTGAACCACAATCTTATATGGATGACAAACATGATCCACGACTATATATGGATAACAACCTCACTCACCTACATAACGTGTTGAAATACATAAATATTGTGCTTTTGTGTTACAGGACAAATTCCCTTCGATGCAAATAGTCGAAGTAGAGATTGTGCAGCTAAAGGAGCACAATGCTTTGTTAAGGCAGGAGATGAACTTGCTTACAGATGAACTTAATAAGAAAATTGTATGTGAAATTGCATTCGTTTAAATTTTTAAATAGACAGTATGTTATGAATTGCATAGATAATATGCGATTTTATTACAACTCAACATCGGTACTTCACAATTGAGTGAGAAAGGGAGAGGACAACCAATGGGTGCAGGATCTGCGACTGGGGTGGAAGCTACTCTTGATGCAGATGTACCTAGGCCACAACGCAATGTTTTGTCCTCTAAATTTTTGTCCTCTCCATACATGGCTCCATCTTCTTCTCCTATAAAGGAGAGTCGTCAAGGGTTAGTGGATTCTCACCGAGCTCTAACTGATGCCGAAGACAACGAGTTGAGTTTTGTTAGAGATTCAAATGCATATCAGTGGTTGAAAAGCATCTATGACTTAAATTCATGGGTCGATTCTGAGGTAAGTTTCTAAACTTTCTCTTTATTTATTTAATATCAATGTATGAATATTATATCACACATTTTCCTCATTACGTAGGCCATCAATCTATACATGAACTACCTATCATCCCATCATGAAAATTGATCGCGAGGTAGACAGGACTGTGCATTCGTCCCATCACTATTTATGGTAATGTGAAAATCACGACCATAGTTTTCTTTAAAAAACCATTAATTAGTTATGTTTCTAACACTATCTAATATCTCAACACAACAGTAAATCATGGAAGTTTAACTTGACTTGTTGCGCACTTATGGAGCTGGGAACCATAACGATCGACAGGTCGTGAAGTCTGTTAAGTTGAATGAAAATCTTATAGATATAGTCCTCGGTTATGGTAAACCTCTATGGAAATATGAAGTGGTAAGATCTTAGTTACTCTTACATGTACATGGACTTCGATGATTTTATCAATGATAGAAAGGCATGAGTTTAACTCTTGTCGTATTTTTTGTGCTTGACAGTTATACATCCCTCTCAACACAAGGCAGCAACACTGGTTTATGGCAGTTGTTTATCCAAGAAAGAAAGATGTCACTTTATATGACAACATGCATATTGATTGGAAAGAGAAAAATGAGTTGATCATCGCGTAAGTAATGGACGGACTGAGGTGGTTATTCCATATTCTTGATGGTGGAGCTAAGGTCTAGGAAAAGCCATGGAATGTGAGGACAATGCGCAACACAACTTTGACGATCGTGGCATATACATGCTGAAATACATAGACTTCTTGAGTGGCATGCATGCAATTGATTTTATACCTGTAAATATATATTTATTCATCTACATTAAGTCTTGATTGCTTTGTCTTTTGTTTTAATATTAGTTCATTCTTTTTCTGTAGGAGAAAATTTCTAAATTTAGAAACATAATTGCATACGACTGTAGACAGTACATGAAAGAAGCTGATGCTGCTTTCACAAAGAAACAAGAAGAAATATTAAGTAAGCCAATGAAGAGAGCCAGACACTAATTTGGTATTGAATGCTGTATGGATTGGTGTATATAAACATTTCTTCTATTATTATCTATATTGATTATGTGAATAAGATGGGTCGTAGTTGTCTTGCACTTAGGCTCGTCGTTGTAATATTATATGGCTCGTGGTTGTAAACCACGAGCCTTTGTGGATGGCAACCACTATCCATAAAGCGTAATAACCACAAACCATATTAACTGACAATCACGATCCATGCAACACAACATCTATGACCTATATAACATAACAATCAAGACCCATATATCATTACAACCATGACCCATATATAATGACAACCACGACCCATATGACATAACAACCACAAACCATAGCAACCGACAACCATGACTCGTATAACATTACAACCACGACCCCTATAAAATTACAACCACGGCGCATATAACATTACAACCACGACCCATCTGACATGTCAACCACCACCCATCTAACATGTCAACTACGATGCAACATAGTGGGGCAACGAGCTAGGACTTTAATTACAAGAAGAATAGGACAAGGAAGAAGTTTAATTACAAGAAGAACAGGACAAGGAAGAAGAAGAGGACCACGGTGAGAGCTATAAGTCGGCCGATTTGAGGGCTTCAAATCTTTTAGCGGCCTTAGCTTTCGTTTCCTTTACGGCGTTGCACCTCTCGATCCAGTGCAGCCTTTTCTTGTTAAAACCCTGCTCGCGAGTACAGTGTAGTATGTTCTTCCCAGCTAGTCCAAAGCGGGCTGGCAGAGCCCTGCACTTAGCACTAAGGGCTGACGGGCGAGACAGAGCGGAAGAACACAACTCGATTTCTCTGTCCGCATCCAAAAAATTATCTCCGAGTTGTCGGAGTTCTAAAATTGTCTTCAAAATTTCCTGTGGAGGCCGTTGATCTTCAAGAAGATTGTTGACATCCCTGAGGAAAGGGAATGGATCACCCATAAAGGAGGAATGCGAGAAGAACTCGATGCATTCTTCGAAAATCTCCTCCATTAATCTGATTGATAGAGTAAAGAAATCCATGAATGTTTAAATTTTTACAATAAGGATTCTGATTCGGATTGGCTTGTGAAGGTAATTTGAAACCCAAGACTACTTTTATAGGCTGGTGAACCAATAGTTAATGTGATTAGGATGCAGTGCAACTATTCGTTTTTCGATGCTAGGAATACCATTTCTGGAATTACAAGGAAGTAACGACATTAATGTGATTTCTAAAAAAAAATATGACGCTGTTACCGAAGGGTCATGGATATGACGAACAATGGGTCGTGGTTGAGAACAACGACCTAGTGTGTATAACAACCATGACCCTGTCATGTGATCTTGGTTCACATGCACCTTGGATCGTGGTTGTTATCCACTTTGGATTGTGGTTGTCAACCAATGTTGGATCGTGGATGGGGGAAAACGGATTGGCTACTCCCCCTATCACCAGACATGGGCCCAACCATGATTTATGTGTTTCATCCATTCCGTTCATCTATTTTTACATATCATTTTAGGGCTTGATCCCAAAAATGAGGCGGATATAAGTCTAAGGTGGAACACACCACAAGAAAATAATAGTGATTGGATATCCACCATGAAAATCCTCCCAAGGCCCATTGTACTGTTTATTTGACGTCCCAACTATTGATTAGGTCGTACAGACAAAGATGTGGTCCACTAGTGATTGGGATATACCTCGTTTTTGGACTCATACCATAAAATGATCTGCAAAAATATATGGACGGCATGGATGAAACACATACATGGTGATGGGGCCCACAGATCACCGAACATCAGCCATTGGCCGGTGGCACTACATGCCTTTCGATCCTAGGAATACCATTTCTCACCAGCCATGGGCCCAACCACGACCCAAATCAGCTGACAAACACGAACCGAGAACAATGAAAACCACAACCACATAACAATACAACTGTGATCTCATGGCAACTGGTAGCCAAATCGGCAAAACTGTCCAAATTATGATAGATGGACAATAAACTGAGAATTATGCAGACGGCCAGTTAATGGCCTGTTAAAGCAAATGTTATCCAGTGATCTGACTACTTCGAACTGGTGTTCAACCACTCTGATTCTTGGATGATGATCAAATTATCGGGACAGTTTGATTTAAGGCGTGCCAATGGCCACAAGTTGAGCTTTAATATAGACATCAACCCATTCTGGGGGCACAGATTCAGGGTCAGTGTAGGGCTAGGGCCCTTTGATACAAGCTAAAAGAATTATTGTTCCAGGAGCACCCGTTTGACAATGAACTGCATATTGTTGAAGATAGAATTTTGTTGTCAAGAAACAACTCCTGAAAGACTCGAGTGATATCACGTAAGAAACAACTTATGAAAGACAGAATTGAGACCTAATGAGGCTTAGTTGAAAAGTAGCTCAAAGCTAAGATTGTTACTTAACTACACTGACTTGATGCTCAGCAGGACCCACCTATAGACCTACGCTGCGTTGTGTCGAGTAGGAAGCTTAGGGCTAGATCATGCTTTAATGATCTAGCTACAAATACTCATCATTGGGTGGCAAATGGGACCCACCTAAAGATCTGCTCCAGAGAACACTTCAGATTAAAGGCCATAACATGATAAAGACGTGCAAAGTTTGATATGATGAGCGTTCCAAGAAGAAACATCTCTCATCAGCATTTTATCGAACAGTATGTGTGCATCATTAATCTAACAACAGTATACATACATATCAATCAAAGAGGTCCCAACATACAGATCAAACATGAGTTATCAAGTACGTGAAAGAAAAAAGTCAGGAACTCAATCTAGCAAATGTAAATGTGTCTATGAAATCAACTAATCTAGATCAAGAACTGATAGAACAAACTATCATAAAACTAAAAAGTAAAAACTAAAGGAAAAATATACTCCGAAAAATCCACATGGAAGAAGCATCAACTAATAATTCCAGATCTATACGATTTTATAACTAAAAAAATGAGAAAAAATATACTCCTAAAAATCCACATCAGGAAAATGCTACAGATCTCAAAATCTAAATACTATAAAAGAAAGAACATTTCTTGCCAACCCAAATCAGCATCTACAGCTTCACATAGACAAAATCATGCCAAAATATAAAAAAACACTGATTAGAAAAATGGAAATAGAGGGGTTTTGAAGTAAATCGCCTCTCTTGCTCAGTAAAGAACATTTCTTGCCAACCCAAATCAGCATCTTCAGCTTCACATAGACAAAATCATGCCAAAATATAAAAAAACACTGATCAGAAAAATGGAAACAGAGGGGTTTTGAAGTAAATCGCCTCTCCTGCTTAGTCGTACCCCAAATCTAAGCTTTGGTGACCTTCTTGTCGACGTTCAAGCTCCGAGTTGCAAACTTGACCCCAGTCGTCGACCTGAACTCATTCCTGGTGAACCTCGAGAGCGGATTTGACTTCCTAACTCCTGAATCACCGATTAGAACGACAAAAAGGCAGAGCTTCCACGGACCTCCAGAAAGATGACATTGTTGAGGTCGTTGATGCCATTACAGAACTCGACAGCCACGATTCTTCGCCCTGGCGGCTGCAAGCAGATTACCACAAGGCCTAGAGCAATGACCGCTGCTGGAGTAGTAGCTTGGCCCTGATCTTTGACTCTTGCTCTTTTCTACTCTTGCTCTTTGACTCCTACGAGGTTCACTAGGAGTTTTTTCTTCTATTTGTAGTTCTTTTATATTTTCATTAGGAGATTGAATCTCAGCATTCTTTTTCTCCGTGAATACAGAATTCTCAAAGAACTCTACATCTCTAGACTCTATGATTACATTGGAGTCTAAGTCTAGAAGTCTATAGGCCTTACTATGTTGTGCATATCCTACAAGGATGCACTTGATAGCTCTTGGTCCTAATTTAGTTTTTTTAGGTTCTGAAGTTTTGTAATATGCAAGACACCCCCACACTCTAAGATACCCTATGTTTGGTTTTCTTCCTTTCCATATTTCATATGGAGAGGTCTTGGTTTTCTTAGAGGGAATTCGGTTTAAAACATGACATGCAGCTAACAGCGCTTCTCCCCATAGGTTTAATGGTAATTGTGCTTGTATTAGCATTGAGTTGACCATTTCTACTAACGTCCTATTTTTTTTCTCTGCTACACCATTTTGTTGTGGTGTATAAGGTGTTGTGCACTAATGTATTATGCCGTGTTCTTCACAATAGTTAGAAAATTCATTAGAGAAATATTCTCCTCCTCGATCACTACGAAGGATTTTAATATTTTTATCTAATTGATTTTCTACTTCAACTTTATAGATTTTGAATGCGCTAAATGCTTCATCTTTCGATTTTAACAGATATATATATATATATATATATATATATATATATACACACATATCTTGAACAATCATCTATAAATGTTATAAAGTACCTTTTACCTCCACGGGTAAAAACACCGTTTAGTTCACATATGTCAGTATGCACTAGGTCTAATATTTGAGAGGATCTCTCAACGCTAGGGAATGGTTTCTTTGTTATTTTAGACCGTATGCATACTTCACATTTATCTTTGTCACTATCATTGTATGATATTAGGCCGTTCTTAGCCATGAGTTTTATGGTACTGTAGCCAATATGGGCTACTCTACCATGCCATAGCGTTACAGACTCAATCATGTAAGCAGAAGAATTCTTTTCATTTAAAGAGAGTTTGATCATCCCATTACAAGCGTATCCCTTACCCACAAAGTTTCCATTCTTAGACAAGATCAGCTTGCCTGATTCAAACACAACCCTAATCCCAGGCTTGCTCAAGAGATCCCCTGAGACAAGATTCCTCCTTATGTCTGGGACATGTAGTACGTTGGTCAGGATTACCTTCTTTCCAGAGATAAAGAGTAATTCCACGGTTCCTTTGCCTACAACTTTCGATCGTCCTTCATTTCCCATTTGAACCTCTTGACCATTGGTCTCATTTTCATAGGTTTTGAAAGCAGATCGATCATTGCATACATGGACTGTGGCACCTGTATCGTACCACCAACCAGGGATTTTCTCTTGAACTAGGTTCACTTCTGTGACCATGGCTACGATTTCATCGTCTACTGCATTGGCCTCTTTCTTAGGCTTTTTTCGGTCCCTACAGACTCGGGCGAAATGCCCGGTCTTGCCGCAGACATAGCAAGCTCCCTTAGGTTTGCCGTTTTTCTTTCTTTGGGTTTTCTTGAATTTTCCTTAATCTTTGTTAGGTTTAAGGGAATCAGCTTTCTCATAGGTATTATTCTGGGATGTCTTTTCTACCGCGTTCACCTTGGATGAGGATGCACCATTAACGTCATCCTTTTTGTCTCGGTTACGAGATTCTTCTTCAATACGAAGATGCTTCTGGATTTGTTCCAGGGTGAACTTTTCGGATTTATGCAGTAGTTTCTTCCTGTAATCTTTCCAGCTCGGAGATAACTTTGCGATTATAGCTCCGACTTGAAAGGATTCAGGAAGATCGATTTTTATGGCTTTTATTTTATTTACAATAAGCTGCAGTTCCTAGATTTGGGCAAGCAGCGGTAGATTGTCTACCATTGTGAAGTCGAAATACCTGGCAATTAGAAATTTATGTGTACCTTCCTCTTCAGCCTTGTACTTGTATTCCAGTGCGCTCCAAATTTCTTTCGCTGATGTGGTCCCTGTGTACAAATCGTACAATCGATCAGAGAGAGCATTGAGAATGTGGCCACGGCACAGCAATTCATCTTCTTGTCGTTTGATCCTAGTAGCGATCTGTTCTAGAGTGTCAGTGTCTTTTGCTTCAGGCAGAGGTTGGAGAGTCGGGTCCAAGATGTAGAAGATCTTCAGCGCAGTCAGCAGGAATTTCAGCTTGTCCTGCCATCTAGTGAAATTTGAACCATCGAATCGGTCCAATCAGATCAGATCCTGGTTCATCAGTTGATTGATGCAACACTTTCGGTGCCCATAATCACGCTTTAAGATTGTTAGGAAAACTAATTTTTGGATACACCGAAAATAAATAATAAAATAAAATTATCACTAGACTGAATCACGTATAAAATACGCTGTCCTTAAAGCATGATTCGCCCCCTTATCAACTGCTGATGGGTTACGGGCGAATTGCTTCCAGGATAAGACAAGCCTTATCTGGATCCAACGTGCAGCAATCACGATAGGTCCACTATGGAACAATTTTAACGCAGTCGATTTATTCTGACAGACTTCTACTATGGAGATGACAAGGTATTCTTATATGAAGGTATTGATCGTATCTGATTTGATGGGGAGATGGTGTGTTGAGATGATGAAATCGGACTGGAATGGTCCAATTTATATAGGTCTCAGGTTTAGACCCGTTGCTGTGTGGTATTCAATGGTCAAGAACGTTTGAAAAACGTTTTTGGCTGTTGTCCATTAAGCTCAGACGTTTCTGGTCATTAGATCTGTAGATCTGACCGTTGGATCATTCTGGCCCGTCCGTTTTCGGACCGTTGTGGCTTTTAAGGTAGCTATCCGTTTAAGAAACGGCTGGACGTTTCGGATTTAAGATCCGACCGTTCTCAGTCACCTATAAAACCCAGGCTCATTTCCAACATTTCAGATCCACACCGCCCTAAGGCTCTGACCAAACCCATCGCACCGCGATCGCACCAAGGTCGCATCGAGTTCGCACCAAGTTCGCGCCGGTTCGCGTAAGGTCGCGAGGGAGCGACCACTCTGCGACACGATGCGCACGTGCGAAGTGCAAAGTGCGCCATCTAGCGCCACTACAGCCACACTGCCTCACTGCCCACTCCCACTCCCACTCCCACGCCCACGCCCACACCCTCGCCCGTGCCCGTGCCCGTGCCCGTGCCCGAGCCCGAGCCCGAGCGCGCGCCCGCGTGCGTGCGTGTGTGTGTTCCAGTGCTTCGCACTGGAACACGCAACCAGGTTTCATGCCATGATGCATGTGTTAGATCCACATTGTCCATACATTTTTTATTTTATAATTCCGATCATTTTAGGCACAAGCCGAAAATTAAGCTAGATGCAAAGCGCAAAGTCCGCAGCAAAGAAAGAATTTGGGATTGAACGACTACAATTGAAACCTTTCTAGGGCTTACCATAACTTTCATTCTTATCTAAGTTATTCGTAAGATCACACGGACCTAGATGAAGGAAAAACACAAATATCAGCTTAATCTGGGCCTTTCTTTTAGCTTTAGGAAGTTTTCAATTCCTACTTTTTCCTAGTCCACTTGAGCTTTTCATCTTCGTCGGCCTTTGGCTCATGCCTTAAATGATATGAAAAACGGTGTTATCTATAACGTACATTATGATGGGTCTTATAAAAGTCTGAAACATTACACTTTTCTTCTCTTGGGAATGAGACTGGGTACTGCCAGCCCACTTTAGCGCATTCGTTTGGACATGGTTTGGCCGGTGGCTCTACACCAGCCACCCAGCTGGTGTCAAATCTCTGTGACCCAACCATAATTTATGTGTTTTATCCACGCTGTCCATCCATTTTGGGACGCGGATTGCATCCTACCCCTGTTCTGTCTAGGCAGGGCTACAGGGCGCCCACTGAAATAAGGTCACTCGGGCCAGGATGAACTGAAAAAGCAAATATCAGCTTGATCCAAAACTAATGTGACCTGAAGAAGTTTTTAATTGTAGACATTCAAGCCTCACTGTTTTTTTGTGGTGGTCCGTTTGAACTTTGGATCCACCTAATGTTTTGGTTCATGACCTAAAATAATCTGAAATATTGGATGGACAAATAATAATTATTATTAATCAGTTTTAGAAAAGACTTTAATTGGAGAATCTCCAACCATGGTTTAATCCAATGGTTGTTAATTCGGGACTAAGGATTGATCTTTGACAAGTACTCAAAAGGGAATCTCTACTGTGAAGATAGACTTCAAAGTCTCTCTTCCTTCCGGGAAGAGAGGCAAAGGAAGAAAAGGACCTGACATGTAAAGACAGGCAACGGAATCAATGAGCGAGTCATCCACGCAAACCATCCTATCAATTTACTCACCCACCCTAGCATAGAAAGTTGTGCAGATTGTAACCATGGAAAGACCATCCGCCAAAATAGGACCTACCTTTCTTCATTAATGTTGCTAGAGTACATTACACGCAGTATTGTTATTGGATATGCATAAGTTTTAATCTGTCAGTAACTTGTGTTTAACTTTCCATGTTCTGATCAATGGGCCTCACCTTGGATGAAACGTGGAAAGCTTCACCTTGGATGAAAGAGTGAAAGGATAGGACTCCTAGGGCCAATGTTGGAGTCCAGTGTATGGCAGGGGGAATATTTTTGTATCCACAGTAATAATTTTGTAGCATCCAAACTAAGAATCCAATAAGTCCCATCATGAAGATGGGACGCACCAAAAATCATGCTGGTCAAGAACTCACATGGGCCACACCATATGAAACGGTGTAAAAGCATTCGCAAGCCTCCAAATTCAAGCAATGTGGCCCACCTATATTTTGATTGGATTCATTTTTGGAGCATCCAATAGACTGTGAGGCCCATCATTATAAGTGGTTTAGATCATTGAAAAGACCATGATCTGAGCACTAAAGTCCCAGTATATCTTATTGCAACACATGGTGATGTAGGCAAGCAAACCTTTGGTGATAATCCTTTCAAGCACTGTTTTTTCTTATCCCTGGTAGTAGAGCATGCATGACATAAAACTATACATGTATGTGAGTTTTTGTCCGTGAGTTGAAGAGTCAACACGGAACAAAGAGATAGACATGCAATTTAATAGATGATGTTGCCTGTCCATGGTCATCATCCAAGCAACTTTCCACACGAACGTGACTGATCGGTGCTTTATTTGCTGATTATCATGTCGTTATTATATAATATAAATTCATTGGTCCCCAACAACAACAAGATGGTCCAGGGTTTAGCAACTCCAATCTGTGTCCATCTGGCATTCGGCCTACTCGAGCGGATTCAGTTGATTCCAAGGTCCATTGAGGTCGGTGGGTCCCTAATTAACTCTGGGGTCCACCATGATGTATATTCCTTACATCCATGTCGTACATGCATTTTGACAGCTCACTTAAGGGCATGATCCAAAAAATAAAGCGAATCAAAAACTTATGTGGATCAACAAATATCAGCTTGATCCAATACTTTTGTAGCCCACAAGAAGTTTTTAATGCTCAATCACCACTGTTTCAAGTGGTGTGATCCTCCTGAATTTTGGATTTGGATCATTTTAGGTCTTGTTTCCTAAAATGAGATAGCAAAATAGCCACTATTTCATATGGTGTGGTCCACCTGAATTTTGGATCTGGATCGTTTTTGGGCTCATGCCCTAAAATGAGCTAGCAAAACAGATAAATGGCATGGATATACAATAAATACATCAAGGTGGGCACTAGAGTGAAGACCGCACCAAATTCATTGAGGTTGGGGCCACACCTAATCCTCTCTCCAATGGGATCATCCAATCCGTGTGTCCAATAGATAACTGGTCTGAATCAATATGTACTACTCATTTCACGAAAGCACCGTTTTTCCCTTTTACATATCGTCTTGCCTCAATTGCAGCTGAGGCTGCAGTCTCAATTGCCAAATACAAGAGCGTTGGATTAAATCCAGAGTTCAATATAAACCAGCTCTAACGGTTGCTCAAACCAGGAAAGAGAAAAAAAATATTCTTTTTCTTCTCTTGTCACTTGGGATTTAGAACTGTCCACCGGCGGCCACAGGCTGACTGCTCCAATGATCAGAACCGTCCCTGTTGTAGATTCCATTCTAATTAAGAAGGCCATCATAATAAAATTGCACTGAAAGGATGATTACAGCGTGTCTGTAGATGAACTTTTTCGTGGGGATAGAGAATTTTCAATGGCTTGTATTCAATCCTAAAAATCAAATGTTATTATTTGTTCTAGTAATAAGAATTTGGACGGCTTTTATTATTAGACCATCTCAACATGTAGGTCCTAATGGATGGTGACATACACTACATCCTAAGCGGGTCTACAACGGAAAGCTTTGTAAGGTCCACTGCGATGTTTATTTCACATCCACGGCTTTTTTTTTATTATTATTTTTTTTTCCTTCACCCAGTTCCGTGTAACCTATCAACAAGTTGGATGGCAAATAAACAGTACAGTAGGCCTTGAAGTTTTTAATCATGGGTGTTCAATCACCACCATCTCCTCAAGTGGGATCCACCTTACATATGAATCTGTCTCATTTTCGAGCTCATACCCCTAATACGAGATCACGAAATGAATGGACAGTGTGTATAAGACACGCACATCATAGTGGGGCTCACGTAGCATTTCCAGCGCCGATGATTACTGGAGAGATCACTACCACAGCCGAGTACAAGGGGAGGGCTTTGCAATTCCCAGTTCATTGTCCAAAGAGCACACGTTCTAATTTTTTTACTTTTTATTTTTATTTATTTTTCTTTTCGTCTGTTATTTTTCCTTTTTGGGTGCGGATCATGTATATTGAAGGCACAGCATCTTGTCATTGGTCCACATTAGCGCCTATGACAACAACTGAAATCAGCTGAGAAAAACTAAAAAAGAAAGAAAGAAAGAAAACAAAAAAAAAAAAACAAAAGAATTTTTAATGGGAAAATATACTCTCTTTTTTTTTTACTTTTCTTTTTTAATATATATTTTTACACACGCAGACACACCCCACACACTCACGCCTTAGGGATTTCACCACTTATAGATACTCGAACCTATGACCGGGTGTTGAAACTCCTAAGAGTCTACCACCCGGAGCAAGAGTATAAGAATTTTTAATGGGAAAATATACTCTCCTCTTTTGTACACTGATTCTCTTTCCATAGTGTTTTTATGTGTGGAACCATTGGACCGCATCATGATGCATGTTTTAGATCCACATTGTCTATTCATTTTTTTCTGATCATTGTAAGAGCCTAAAATTGATCTAGATGAAAAGCTCAAGTGGACTGCATCAAAGAAAGAATTGGAGATTGAATGACTACAATTGAAACCTTTCTAAGGCCCTCCCTAACATTTATTTGCCATCTAACTTATTCATAGGATCACACATATTTGGATGAAGGGAAAACACAAATATCAGCTTCATTTAGGCCTTCTTTAGCCCTAAGAAGTTTTCAATGGTAGGCATCAAATTCCTACTTTTTCCTGGTCCACTTGAACTTTTCATCTACATCGGTTGTTGGCTCATGCCGTAAATGATATGGAAAATGATGTGATCTACACGTCAAAACATTACACTTTTCTTCTCTTCAGAATGGGATTAGGTACTGACAGCTCGCTTTAAGAGAGGGGGAAAAAAAAAGAATAAAAAAATTCTTTTTCTTCTCTTGTCACTTAGGATTTAGAACCGTCCATTGGAGCCCACAGGCTGTGGTCCAATGATCAAAACTGCATGTCCATGTTGTAGATTCCATTCTATGAAGGCCATCGTAATAAAATTACACCGAAAGGATGATTACAACTGTAGCAATCTATAGATGAACTTTGAAGTGTACGTGGATAGAGAATTTTCAATGGCTTGTATCCAATCCAAAAAATCAAATGTTATTATTTATTGTGGTAATATGAATTTGGACGGCTTTGAGTTTTAGCCGTCTCAACATGCATGTAGGTCCTAATGGATGGTGACATACACTACATCCTAAGTGGGTCTACAACCAAAAGCTTTGTAAGGTCCACTGCGATGTCTATTTCACATGTATACTGCCCACCAGTTTTGCTAGATCATGTTAGGGCATGATCCAAAAAATTATCTAAATCTAATCTATTCTAAGAAAAAATTGTTAAAATTCGTTAAATATAATATTATGTATGAATACAAATGAATGTGTATGAATATAAATTCGGAACACTAAAAGGCAAAGTTTTAATGGGTCATAGTTTTATAATATCGGTTCAGATCACATCTAAGATACAATCAAAGGAAAAATTCCATCTCAAATGGGGGACCGTATCATACCAAAACCCATGTGGGACATCCAGTTAAAATTTATAAATAATCGTAATAGTAAGTTTTAACTATTAAAAATTGATCAGTTTTAGTAACTGCTTTGAATGGTTTATCTCAACTCTAGATTTAATCCTATGGTTGCTATTTGGCAACTAAGGCTTGAGCATGCAGCAGGTACTGGAAACCGAATGTCTGGTGTGAACATAAGACTTGAAAGTCCTTCCTCTGACTGACAGGCATGCCACATGAAAGAGGGTTACCCCGCCTGCACAGGAATCCGTTCAAGCAAGGCTCCATGGGGCCCAACGTGATGTAAATGTTTTATCCACATGCAGTTCATCATTTTTCTTAGATCATTTTACGATAGAGCCCAGCAATGAGGCAGGTACAGGGCTTGAGTGGACTACAGAGTGGGTATTGAGCATTAAAAACTTTTTGGGAGTCTGAGAAGTTTCGGATCAAGCTGATATTTATTTTTTGGATTCATCCACATACCTTGCGAATAGGTTGGATGGTTAAAAAAAACATTACAGTGGCCCTTAGAAAGGCTTCAACGGTGGATGTCATTATCACTACATCTTCCTTTAGTGGACCTGCTTATTTTTCTTGGCTTATACCTTAAATGATCTGAGAAAAGCGATGGATAAAACACTTACACCATGGTGGGCCCCACAAATCCCTCGTCAGGGCAGGGCAGGACGCAATCCGCGTCCACGAGAGAGATGCAAAGGAGTCAACAAGCGTGTACCATTCTTTCAATTTGGTCATGAATGCCCGTGTGGAAAGCTGACCATTCTTTCAATATAGTCATGAGTGCCCGTGTAGAAAGCTTTGCAGGTGGTGACCATGAAAGACTTTTATCCATCAAAATGTCGGACCCCAACTTTGTTCATTAATGTTGCTAGAATACATTGCCCGACGTATTGCTATTGGTTATGCATAGGTTTTAGTCTTTCCGACCTGGCTTCAACTTTCAATGGTCTGATCAACGGGCCTCACCTTGGATGAAAACGTGAAAGCTTTTTAAGGTATGAAAGAGTAATTGGAGTGAACGAGTGTATGTTACTAGTAAAAATATGGCCAGGGGTATATTTTTGTGTCCACAGGAATAGTTGTGTAGCATCCAAACTGTGAATCTAATGAGGCCCATCATGAAGATGGGACACACTAAAAATCATGCTGATAAAAAAACCTCACATAGGCCACACCATATGAAACAGTATGAAAGCATTCCCAAATTTCCAAATTCAAGCAATGTGGCCCACCCATATTTTGATTAGATTTATTTTTTAAGCATCACGAACGTCTATAAATAGTAAGTTTATTGTTTATAGTAAGTCACGATTTCTAAGAGTTTTAGTTATAGTTTGATTCCGAAACTTCTTCTATGGCTTAATATCCCTATTTAAAGGGGTGTAAACTCAATTATTCAGTTATCAATCAATTTATGAAATTTTCTAAATCTTATTTCTATTTTCTTGCTTTTTTCCTTGTGGATTCAAGAAGTTTTAATGAGGAGTCTAGAGAAGCTTCATGGATTCCTGACGCAGGGAAGGACGTGAGGTCGAGCACCATCTTCCTCAAGAGGATAACTATTCTGAATCCATGGAACTTCTCTGGACTCCTCACAAAGACTTCTCGAATCCACGAGGAAAGAAAGCAGAAAATAAAAATAAATTACAATAAATTCGAAATTGATTAATGAATGAATAAAAATGAGTTCACAACCCTTTAAATAGGGGTACCAAGTAATGGAAAATAAATTAGAATCAAACTACAATTAGAACTCCTAGAATTCGCTACTTACTATAAATAGTAAACTTACTATTTATAGACGGTCGTGATGTCTACTAGTGTGCAAGGTTTTCGGCCAAAAATAGTAAGTGTCCTATTTGGCTTCACCAAACCGTTCTCCTAATTTTTCTAAGCTCTTTTCACGTTGGACGCAACTCCTAAAGCCCAACGGATGAAGAGTTACAATCAAACTAAAACTTACTATTTATAGTAAAAACGAAATTAAAATAGGAAAACGACCGTCTATGTGGTGGTATTTCGCAAATTCGGCTTGGGTAACCCCGCATAGCGGGGTTGGTTGGCTAAAGTAGCTCGTTCTACCCTAAAATCATATAATTTACGTCAGATAACTCATTCCGGATTGCGAGAAACGCTCGATTTAAGGTCCGATGGTCTGGATCACTTATGTCATCGACCAGGCGTTTTCTGACCCATCTTTGCCATGTAACTGTCTGCGACCCGCTCTACATCAGTCTCCTTTACCTCAAAAGAACTCGTCCTCGAGTTCTTGTCTTACTCTAGTTCATGATACTCAGTCAAGTCCGCAACGTTGAAAGTCCGTGAGATCGCCATGTCATCTGGAAGATCAACAACATAAGCGTTGTCATTGATCTTTTGGATGATTAATACTGGTCCAATCTTTTTATTCTTCAACTTGTTGTACGTTTCGGTCAGAAATCTTTCTTTGCACAGATGGACCATTACTTGGTCGCCTACCTCGAGCACTTTTTTGTCGCCGATGCTCGTCCGCTTGCTCCTTGTACTTTCCGTTCGAGGCATGTAGCTTGGTCTGTACCTCCGTATGAATGCCCATGATACTATCTGCCATATGTTCTGCTACGATGCTCATGCCTGGGAGCTTGGGCAGAGGGACCAAGTCTAGTGTGTGGCGATGTACTCATCCGTAAATAACTTAGAATAGGGATTTCCTTGTCAAGCGATTCAATATGTTGTTGAATGCAAACTTCGATTGAGACAAGGCCAAATCCCACTACTTCACTTTTTTTCCTGAAATACATTGAAGAAGGTTTCCCAACATGTGATTCACAACCTCGGTTTGCCCGTCAGTCTGTGGGTGGTAGGCGCTGCTGAACTGAAGTCGTGTATCGAATCGAGTCTACAAAGTTCGTCAAAAGTAACTTATGAACTTCGTGTCAGGGTCAAAAGTAATAGTCTTGGGAACCCCGTGTAGCCACACAATTTCTCTGAAGAATAGATTCGCCACGTGTGTTGCATCGAGAGTCTTCTTGCATGGAATAAAGTGAGCCATATTGGAGAAACAATTTACTACCACGAACACCGAATCCATGCCGCGTTGTGTTCGTGGGAACCCAAGCACGAAGTCCATAGATAAATTCTCCCAAGGGCCGTCAAGCACGGGTAACGGGGTATAGAGGCCCGTATTATGAGATTGCTCCTTGGAGATCTGACAAATATAACAACGTTGGACTGCCTTTCTCACATCACGTACCAATTGCGACCAGTAATACCGTTCTTCCACAAGAGATTAGGTCTTGTCTCGCCCAAGGTGTAAGGCCACCTCTATGTAGCTCTTAGATTATCTATTCCTTTAGCGAACTGTTGGGGATGCACAGTCAATTTTCCTTGAAAAGGAACCCATCTTGCATATGTAAGTAGTCAGGGTGGCCTTCTAGGCATCTAACCCATGCATCCTTGAAGTCGTCGTCGGCGGCATATATGTCTTTGAGGCGCTCGAACCCAACAACCTCATTGCTCATAATGATTAACACAGTTGCACGGTGACTCAGGGCATCGGCTACTTTGTTCAGTTGCCCTGACTTATGTAATAGCACGAACGTGAATTCCTACAAAAACGAGATCCATTTAGCATGCACACAGTTAATGTTAGCTTGACTATTAATGAATTTGAGAGCTTGATGGTCCGTGTAAAGTATGAATTCTCTTTGAATCAAATAATGTCGCCAGTGTCGCAGTGCATAAACCACCGCGTACAACTCGATCTCATATATAGACCACTTCTTGCGTGCATCCCTAAGTTTCTCACTGTACAAGGCTACTAGTCTGCCTTCTTGAGACAAAACTCCCCCAACCCCAACATATGAGGCATCACATTCGACTTCAAACAGGTTATCGAAGTTGGGAAGTATAAGAACCGGGGTCGTGGATAATCTACGCTTGATTTCGACAAAGCTCCTATCCGCTTCATCAGTCCAATGAAACTGTCACTTTTTCATGCAATCTGTGATTGGTGACACAATGGTACTGAAATTTTTCACAAACCGACGATAGAATATCGCCAGTTTATGAAAACTTCGCACTTCGTGAATATTTGTGGGAACTGGCCATTCTCTGATTGCTTTCACATTTTTCTCATCCACCCGAATGTCTGTGGATGTTATGAAAAAACCTAGAAATAATAGGCTATCAGTCATGAAGCTGCACTTTTTTAAATTGAGATACAGTTTATTTTCAGTAAGCACCTGAAGGACCTTCTTGAGGGGTTCCATATGGGTGGTTTCATCTTGACTATATATCAAAATATCATCGAAATAAACTATAACGAACCGCCCAATGAAAGGTTTCAGAACTTAGTTCATCAATCTCATGAATGTGTTAGGCGCATTCAAAAGACCGAAGGGCATGACCATCCATTCATATAATCCTTCCTTAGTCTTAAAGGTCGTTTTCCACTCATCACTCAGCCGTATTCGAATCTGATGGTAGCCACTCCATAGGTCCAATTTAGAGAATATTTTTGCACCCTTTAACATATCCAGCATATCATCCTATCGAGGTATAGGGAACCTATATTTTATAGTGATTTTGTTGATGACCCGGCTGTCGACACACATGCGCTAACTCCCATCTTTCTTTTGAGTTAATAGAGTTGGTACAGCACATGGGCTCATGCTTTCTTAAATAAGACCCTTACGGATCAGCTCATCTACTTACCCTTGCAAAATCTCGCATTCATTCGGACTCATTCGATAATGAGGACGATTGAGTAAACTGGACTCGGGGACCAAGTCGATGTGGTATTGGATATCCCGCATGGGGGTTAACCTATCGGGAAGGTCATTGGGCCAGATTTCTTTGAATTCATGTAACAAGGGCCTTAGTCTTTCAAGGATGATGGTAGGTTGGAGTTCTTTCCCTTTTACAATTAATACATAAGTCTGTCATGTTTCTTTAGATTCTTCCACGAAGTCCTGTATGGTTAAGAGAAAACGGCCCTCCACTTTAGAAGTTTCAGGTGGTCCCTCTGGATCCATAGGGGCTAATATGGTCTTCCAGTCATCCTTGATGAAGATATATATGTTATCTCGCCCTTTATAAGTGGCGTCACGGTCAGATTGCCAAGGTCGACCGAGTAATATGTGACATACTTCAATGTCAACCACATCGCATACTACTTCATCCTTATAATGTTTGTCAATTGAAAAGGATATAGTGCACCGTTCAGTTACCTTTATTTCGCTAACCTTCTTGGTATAACCGATTTTATATGGGGAGGGATGACGCTCCATTTTCAATTACAATTTTTCCACCATGACATTGAAGACGATGTTCTCGCTGCTTCCACTATCAATGATCACGTCACAAACCCTTCAATTCACCGTACACCTAGTGTGAAAGATGTTATGCCGCTGTGGATGCACTTCTTTTCTTAGCGCATATAATAGCCGCCTCACGACGAGCGACTCGCCACGATCTTGTTGAACTCAACTTGAATCATCTGCCTCGTCCTCAATGGTATTCTCCTGTTCTTCAACATCTGGATCTTCATAGGCGTTATCAGCACTACCATCATAGATGGCGAGGTTCGTCACTTTTTGCTAGGGACAAGTATTTGATAGGTGGCCCAGTTGGCCACAACAATAGCAGTTGTAGGGCCTTGATCTAGCATAGGGCTTCAAGATTCTACTTGGACCAGCAGTAATTGATACGCCCCTTTGGGGTCTAACTTGCCTGCTTCCTTGATCTCGGCTCTTAAACGTAGGAGGTTGAGTGCGTGCTCATACGGGCTCCTTCTCCTTGGGCTGTGGAACTCCCTAGGGCGGACTTGTCGTAGCGATCCTTGCGGTATGATACGTCCATGTGTTAGGACGTTCAAGTTGCACTTCTGCTCAAGTAGCTAACTTGATCGCATCAATCATCGTCCAGACGGACTGCATCTAGACCCGATACTAGATCGTCATATGCAATCCACCGTTGAATCGGGTGACTTGCTGCGATTCAGTCTCGACCAAATCGTTACGCGCCGCCAGGCGGTAAAATTCTTCTATGTATTCTCTCACCGACCGACTACCCTGTCGATAATTTTGGTATTGTTGGAATAATACCTCATCGTAATTGCTAGGGAGGAATCAAGCACATAATAGCTGTTTCATTCACTGCCATGTGCGGATTGGTGCTTTCATCTACCTGATTCGTACGAGTTGTAGTTATTCTCATCAAGCCGAAGCTCCGCCTTTCAACTTGTAAGCCACAAGCTTGACCTTCTTTGGCTCAGGGATGTCCATATAGTTGAAAAATCGCTCAACTTCAGAAAGCCAATCGAGGAAATCCTCAATGTGTAGTTGGCCATTGAAATTAGGAATATCAACCCGCATCTTGAATTTTCGATCGGTTCGATCTACTCGATCGCTGCCTTGTCTGGGGTGTTGGAAGATTATGTCGTCAATCTCCTCCTCACCGGATCCCCCTTCCTCAGAAATGACCATTGGATGCATTGCCGGTACTATCCTACTATCAGGGCGATTACGAGTTTCAGCAATTGACGGTGGATGATTACCAACAAGAACACGGAGTTGCCCTAAGGTTTCAGCCAAGAGTCCCGTTATGCGGATGATGGAAGCTTGCAACCCTTGCATGGCTTGCAAATTTTCTTGCTGCGCTGCTTCAAAAGTTGTCGCCATTAAAGGTAAATTCCTTAGAGCACCGCCCATGAGATTGTTGCCCAACTCGTCGTTAGAAGCCATCTATCCGAGAAAAAACCTCGCTCTAATACCAAATTGACACAGAGAAGGACGTGACGTCGAGCACTGTCTTCCTCAAGAGGATAACTATTTTGAATCCACGGAACTTCTCTGGACTCCTCGCAGAGACTTCTCGAATCCACGAGGAAAGAAAGCAGAAAATAGAAATAAATTCTAATAAATTTGAAATTGATTAATGAATAAATAAAAACGAGTTCACAACCCTTTAAATAAGGGTACCAAGCAATGGGAAAGAAATCAGAATCAAACTACAACTAGAACTCCTAAAATTCGTGACTTACTTAAATAGTAAACTTACTATTTATAGACAGTCGTGATGTCTACTAGTGCGCAAGGTTTTTGGCCAAAAATAGTAAGTGTCCTATTTGGCTTCACCAAACCATTCTCCTAATTTTTAAAAGCTCTTTTCACGTTGGACGCAACTCCTAAAGCCCAACGGATGAAGAGTTATAATCAAACTAAAATTTACTATTTATAGTAAAAATGAAATTAAAATAGGAAAACAACCGTCGATCTGGCGGTATTTCACAAATCCGGCTTGGGTAACCTGGCATAGCGGGGTTGGTTGCACTAAAGTAGCTCGTTCTACCTCAAAATCATATATTTTACGTCAGATAACTCATTCTGGATCACAAGATACGCTAAATTTAAGGTCCGATGATTTAGATCACTTCTATCATCGACCGGGCCTTTTCTGATCCATCTTGGCCATGTAACTGTCCGCGACCCGCTTTACATCAATTCGAAGTAGTTATCCTTGAGAAAAACGATGATCGACCTCATCACATTCATCCCCACGTGAGTTATCTTTTTATAGTCATCATCGATCTAGACAACTTTTCACACTAATGTGACTGTGCTGCTTGGTTTGTTGATTATCAATACCAAATCATATAATATACATAACTTCATTGGTCCATAGCAATTAATATTGATAAGATAGTCAGGGTTTCGCAACTCTAATTTTTCCACCCGGCGTTCCCAGTTAGGAGCAGATTTGATGGATTCTCTTGTCCATCGAGGTCGGAGGATCCCCGACTATGGGTCCGCCGTTGTGTATGTCCCTAACATCTATGCCGTCTATCCAGTTATAATAGCTCACTTTAGAGCATGATAAATAATAATAATAATAAATAAAGTAGATCCAAATCTTAAGTGGACCACACCACAGGAAATATTGACTGAATACCCCCCATTAATGTAACCCTATAAATTTTTATGATACTCAGGTTTCATAAATACATAAGAAGAATTTTTTGTTTTTTTTTGTTTTTTTTTTTTTTTGTTTTTTTGTGTATTATTAATGTCAGCTTGTATGCATGTGAAACCCATATAACTTGTATAGACTAAAATTTGAGAACTCTGAACAAGACAAACTTTCAGGACGTCATTGCAATAATTCAACCATACATGTAGGAATATTCGGCGCTAATTTACACTGATTGGATCGTCAAATTTTGAAACTGACTGCCCAAATCCACTTAGACTAGCCTAAAAACACGTTGGATAGTCGATGGAACAATCTGGATCAATCCTAGGGCGATCTGACCACTAAAATCATATAAATCATGATGAACGGCTGAAAGTACACGACGTGTAGTACACAAGGAGTCTGATCCACTCCAGGAAATTCCACTAGACCGGTTCAGGGCTGGGCCACGCAGTGGACGGCTTGGATCATCCATCCACAAAAATTGAAAAAAAAAAAAAAAAAAACAATTAAGTTATCGGGTCAGCAGGTGCTGACCGGGTCAAACTCGATAAAACGACAAACTCGAAGAAAGTTACCTCTCTTCTTCTTCCCAGTGGGTTTCCGCGCCCCAAATTTGAATGGACGAATGACCGTTCGATCGGTCCTGGCCCACTATAATCATCGGACAGGAGATCTGGACCGTCCATCATGTTCGGAGTTCAAATCCGATCAATCCCTTGTGAGAAGAACAGGTTTAAACGCACGTGCGGAGGAGAATTCTCCACTCATCTGAACCGTTAGAGGCTATACATTTCAGCCCTTCAATTCCTTCTCACTTGTATCGTTCAAGAAACCATGTTTTTACTTTCCGCCAACGATTTCAAACTGTTACAAGAAATATGTGATCGTGGCCATTCACGTCCCCTCCGGATCATCCCCAGCGTAGGAAGGGTATCTAGAGGATCATATACGGTTAGAAATGGAAGCGGATTGCGTAGTGAGTTACTACGTTTAGCGTACTGAGTAAACTCTTTGAGGTCTACCATCAATTATATATTTTATCCGGTCCGTCCATCCATTTTCTCAGATACTTTTACAGCTTGAGCCCGAAAATGAAGCATACAATGTTTAAATGGACCACACCACAGGAAACAGTTGAATTGAACTTCTACCGTTGAAAATTTCTTGGGGGCGACAGAAGTTTTGGATCAAGCTTATGTTTGTTCTTCCCGTTCATCCATGTCTGTATGATCTTATGAACAGGTTAGATGACAACTAAACATCACTGTGGGCCTAGCAAGGTTTCAACGGTGGAAATCATTATCCCTACTGTTTCTTGTGGTATGATCCATTTGATCTTTGGATATGCTTCAATTTTGGGTTCAACCATTTAAATTAGATGGAAAAACGGATGGACGGCGTGGATAGACCACATACATTCAAGGTGGGCCCAACTGAGTTTACTCAGTACGCAATCCGATTTCGTTAGAAACGCTAACAGAATACGCTCCCCCATGTGCGTTTGTCCGCGTGCACGAAAAACCTGCGGAAAGTGAAGATTCGAAGCCCATCGACTTTCCGATCCTAACCAACCGAAAATTGGGTCCCAAAAGCTCTGCGGGACCCATCCAAGACGTCCAGAACGTTTGGATCGCAAGATTAACCATTCGAATGAATTAGAGGTGGGGTCTTCTTCCCCGTTCGAACGAACCAGAGAAGGGGTTGTCTCCCTTCAGACAAATCCTTTTTCGAACACAGAGAAAGAGAGAGAAGAAAGACAGGAAGGGAGAGAAACAGAGAACGTCCTCCATCGCTGCCAGGTTTCACAGCCGAGTCCATGACTCGCTCCTTGACTCAGAACCAGGTCTTACATTATCTTCGACACTCTCGCAAGCTCCTTCCTCAACCAGAGATCTCTGGACATACAGAGAATGTGGAAGAAGATATCATGGAGGAGTGGAGAAGAGTTGGAGCTCTTCTTTCGATTCTACTGAGTCGAACAGCCAGTCGACTCACCGACTCAATCACTGCTGAGATTCCAGAAACTTGCTGGTTGGTTTTTGGTTGCCGATTTCTGAAGGGGGACAAGAAGGAAGAAGAAAGAGAATAAGGAGGGAATTCGTTTTCCTTTCTACTGACTCCTACCAACCCACACCCAACCTCACTCTTTAATTTTGGGTTGTTGTATTTCCATAATTGCAATAAACGTTTTATTATTTTAAATAATGTTTATGGACATTCAGCAAATTTAACTTTCAAAAGCAACTATTGATGTCATCTTCATAATGTATGGCTGATTCGCTTATGTCCCTGCATCTTTCCTTGTACAGGGACTCTTATATATCTATTGCATTGATGGATCTTTGTTTTCTTTAGCTTGATGGGCCTTTTTGTTGGATACGGTGGTGTAGTATTTGTGCAAATCGTGGTGTAGTATTTGTGCAAATCCAAAACCGTATAAGGATCTTTTGAGCTAGCTATGCATACCCTGTATGCTAGCTGTGAGATTTTTCTAAGTTTAGTTTGCTAGCTGGGTGAAGATAAGCAGTAGATATTTTCTAGATTCTTTTCTTTCTTTAGCTACCCCTATGATGAATCTAGACAGGGATAAATTAGTTATTTCACATAATATGAAAAACCTATAAAAAGGCACCTTGTATTCGTTCCTATTCATTCAATTCCAATACAGCAATAGTTCTCCCTTCTTCTTCCAAAAGTTTCAGTTTTTTTTTTTGGTAGCTGCAGGCACACATCAGCAAGTAGTTGGGCTATAGACCCAACAAAGTAGTATCAGAGCCACTGATCCTTGGGCTCATCAGCCATGAGAAGGAGGTCCTGCGCACTACCTGTTTTGGGTCTGAAATACCCAAAACAAATCAGCCGTGAGAAGGAGGTCCTGCACTTCCTGTTTTGGGTCTGCAAATACCTAACAACAACAACAACAACAACAACAAAAAACAAATGAAGAAAAAATCGCTCTAAAAAATCAAAAGAAGAAAGACAATAAGGCTTTGTTTCTCCTCTATCAAAGGTTGGATGAATCCACCTTCGAAAAAATTGTCAAATCAATATCAAGCAAGCAAGTATGGGATACCCTTGACACCATCTTCAAGGGAGTAGATCGAGTGAAGCGGGTTCGCCTTCAAACATTAAGAGCCGAGTTCGAAGCAAATCACATAAAGGAAGGTGAGAATATTACCGATTATTTTTCGCGTTTTCTTGTAACTGTCAATAATTTAAAAAGAAATTGTGAGAAGATTGAAGATGTCTGAGTTATTAAAAAGATACTTCAATCCCTCACAAGTAAGTTTGAGCATGTGGTTGTAACGATCGAAGAATCAAAAGATATTGAGAAACTCTCCATTGAGGAGTTGATGGGATCGTTGCAAGTTCATGAGCAACGAATGCAGAAGAATGCTAGTTCCATGCCAATGGAACAAGCATTGGAGTCGAGATTGACTCTGAATGATAACAATGGTGGATGTGGAAGTTCACAACGTGGTGGATGTTTTGCTAACAATCGCGCAAGAGGCAGAGGGCGCGGATACCAACAAAGCCATGGCTAAAACCAGTAGAAAGACACCACTTTCCGTGGAAGAGAAAATGGTAGAGGTAGATCTATGCGTGGACGAGGAAGTACAAAGAATATCCAATGCTATGATTGCAACAAGCTTGGCCACTATGCATCGGATTGCTGGAGCAAGCCGATAAATCAAGACAAGCTATCCAACTATGTCGAAGTATCAAGCCATGAACGAAAAAGCTCTACACTTATCCTTTCACAAGAGAAAGGTAGTGATCAGCAGGATGTATGGTATCTCGACACGGGTGCAAGTAATCACATGTGCGGCGACAAGAAACTCTTTGTGGAACTCACAGAAGGAGTTCATGGCGATGTAACGTTTGGAGACTCATCAAAAATGTCAGTGAAAGGTAAAGGTAAAATCAAAATCTTTCAGAAGAATGGTGTTCCAAACTATATCTCCAATGTGTACTACGTGCCCAACATGAAAAGTAACATACTGAGTATCGAACAACTCCTCGAAAAAGGGTATGTCATACACATGAAGAACTCCTCTTTCTATAAGAGATGCATGGACGTTTGATTGTAAAAGTCCAGATGGCGGAGAATCATATGTTTCCTCTCCATATACACACAATGCTTGAGAAGTGTTTTTATGGGAAAGCAAAGAATGATTCCTGGACGTGGCATCTTTGCTTTGGCCATCTAAATTTCAGTGGCCTAAAATTTCTGTCCTCATCAAGCATGGTGCATGACTTACCTATTATTGAAGCTCCAGAACATGTGTGTGAGGCGTGCACACTTGGAAAATAACAAAGGAACTCTTTTCCAAGTGGAGTATCCTAAAGAACAAGAGAACCGTTGCAATTGGTTCACACTGACATCTGTGGACCATTGGAGCCAATCTCTCTTAGAGCTAATAAATACTTTATTACCTTCATTGACGATTTCAATAGAAACTTGTGGGTGTATGTAATCAAAGAGAAGTCTGTTGTTTTTACTATTTTTAAAAATTTTAATGCCCTTGTTGAAAAAGAAAGTGGTCTTAAAATAAAAACTCTTAGATCTGACAGAGGTGGGGAGTACACCTCAAATATTTTTCGAGAATATTGCAAGAAATATGGCATTAAGCAACAACACACTGCAGCATACACGCCACAACAAAATGGAATTACGGAACTGAAGAACCGCACCATCCTTGATATGACGATGACCATGCTAAAGGAGAAAAGTATGCCAAAGAATTTCTAAGTAGAGGCAGTTGCATGTACTGCCTATCTGCTCAATATGTGTCCGACCAAGAGTGTCAGATTCCAGACACCGCAGGAAGCATGGAGTGGATACAAGCCGAGCGTGGCGCACCTTAAGATCTTTGGGTGTGTCGCCTATGCTCGAGTTCCAAAAGCGAGACGGAAAAAGCTTGATTATCGTGGCGAAAAGTGCATCTTCATCGGCTACAGTGAAGAGTTAAAGGCATACAAGCTCTACAACCCACTAACCAATAAGCTAGTGGTGAGTAGAGATGTGGTATTTTGTGAGGAAAAAGCATGGAAATGGAACGAGGTTAACTCGGCCAAAGAAAAGCAAGTTGAGGTCGAAGAATACGAAAAAGAGAAACATGAGAAGCAAGAGCAGACACCCACATTACCCCCTTCGGATCGCAGAAGTCCAAGAGTATGTTCCATATCTCCTGGAAGTACTTCACCAAATTAGAATTCATCCAGCACATCTTCATCCAATTCTCCTTCACCCTTGGCTCCTATTAAAATGAGAAGCATCAACGATATCTATACAGAAACTAAGGAAGTGAATTTACTCTGCCTGTATGCAGACCACGAGCCTCTCACATTCGAGGAGGTTGTGAATGAAGAATGTTGGAGAAAGGCTATGGAAGAAGAGATTCATGTCATCGAGAAGAATCAAACATGGGAGTTGACCTCACTCCCCAAAAGCCAGAAGACCATTGGTCTCAAGTGGGTGTACAAAATCAAGTGGAATGTCGATGGTAAGATCGAACGATATAAGGTAAGACTTGTAGCAAAAGGTTACACACAAAAATATGGGGTAGACTATGAAGAAGTTTTCGCCCCAATTGCTCGCCTTGACACTGTAAGAATGATTATTTCCCTTGCAGCTCATCACAGTTAGATGATCTACCAACTGGATGTGAAATCCCCATTCCTAAATGGAATACTCGAAGAAGAAGTCTACGTTGACTAGCCTGAAGGCTTTATCATGCAAGAGGAGGAACACAAGGTGTATCGGCTGAAGAAAGCCCTGTATGGGTTGAAGCAAGCTCCCCGTGCTTGGAATGCACAGATCGACGGTCATCTTCGAGAGAATGGTTTCATCAAATGTCCATATGAGCATGCCGTTTACACAAAGAAGAATGCCTATGGTGATATGTTTATAGCTTGTTTATATGTTGATGATCTATTGTTCACTGGAAACAGTCAGGCGATGTTTGAAGAATTCAAGCAGGCTATGTTCAAAGAGTTCAAGATGACTGATGGTGGATTGATGTCCTTCTTCTTGGGCATTGAAGTGAAGTAACAAGTCGGCGACATTTACATATCCCAGAAGAAGTACATAAAGGAACTTCTTGAGAAGTTTCAATTGGTCGACTGTAAAGCCGTAAATACACCTGTAACAACAGGTCTGAAGCTCACAAAAGATGGAGAATGAAGAAATGTCGACTCAACCCTATTCAAGAGCCTAATCGGAAGCTTAAGGTACCTCACAATCATTAGGCTAGATATAGTATACAGTGTTGGGCTTCTAAGTCGATATATGGAAGCGCAGAAAGAGTCACACTGGCTAGCTGCAAAACGAGTACTGAGGTATATCAAAGGGACTATTGAGTTTGGTCTCTTTTATCCGTACAATGATGAGGCGATGTTATATGGATACTCTAATAATGATTGGGGTAGTGACCAAGATGAAAGAAAAAGCACCACAGGTTATGCTTTCTATCTTGGGTCGACAGCATTCACATGGAATTTAAAGAAGCAGAGTGTGGTCGCCCTGTCCACATGTGAAGCTGAGTACGTAGCAGCTTCATCCACTGTATTTGAGGTGATCTGGCGAAGGAATCTGCTAAAGGAGTTGAACCATCCACAAGAAAAATCTACTGTTATATACGTGGACAACAAGTCGGCAATCGAACTTGCCAAACATCTAGTTCAGCATAGAAGGAGCCAGCATATCGATACAAGATATCATTTTCTTAGAGATCAAGTAGAAATTGGTTAAGTTGGAATACTGTCAAACCACTGAACAAGTGGCAAATATCTTCACCAAAGCATTGCCGACTGACACATTCAGTAGACTTAGATCAATGCTTGGAATAAAGACGGTTTTGGTTTGAAGGGGAGTGTTGGATACGGTGGAGGATTTTGTGCAAATCCAAAACTGTATAAGGATCTTTTGAGCTAGCTGTGCACACCCTGTATGTTAGTTGTGAGATTTTTCTAAGTTTAGTTCGCTAGCTGGGTGAAGATAAACAGTAGATATTTTCTGGATTCTTTTTTTTCTTTAGCTGCCCCTAGAATGGAATCTAGACAGGGATAAATTAGTCATTTCACATAATATGAAAAACCTATAAAAAGGCACGTTCCTATTCATTCAATTCCAATACAGCAATAGTTCTCCCTTCTTCTTCCAAAAGTTTCAGTTTTTTCTTTTTGGTGGCTGCAGCCACACATCAGCAAGTAGTTGGTTTATAGACCCAACACTTTTCTCATTGAATTTTTCAAGTTATTACATTCTTTGAGATGAATGGGTACAAAATTAATTGTCCAGACGAATCATGCATTGGTGAGAATTCTTTCATGGCATGACCTGTAGTTAGTTTTCAACCCATCTAAGAAAACTATTGCAGTTAATCATGGAATTCATGTTTAATCAAGAACCATTTCAATCGTGTCTGAATTGAATCATATGCTGTGAATTGTCAATTCTAGCACTTTAGCAAGTTATACTCATATTTGGAGGATGTTTTACTGAGAATGGGTACTAGTAGTGGATGCTTTGTGCCTATTCATGTATGTGTGTTTGAATGTGTGTGTGTGTGTGTGTGTGTGTGTGTGTGTGTGTGTGTAAGGAGGACCAAAAGAAGGCCCTGGACCTCAGATTTTGACTTAATGAAGAAACCAATGCCGAGAAAAGTGCAAAAGAATTTACCCAAGTAGTTGAGGTTGGAAGCAACGTAAATGAGACATGGTTGGATGCTGCCAAGGTGCTGGAAACTCTTCTTGTTGCCATAATCCAAGTCCAAAGGAAAAAATTAAAAGCAATCAAGTCAATGGAAAGGGTGTGAAGGACTTGGAGAAGAGCAACAAAGTAAGAGCGAGCAATAGTGGCAAAGGGGCTTGCACTCACAAGGCGTGTACAATGCCAACATGGTTTAAGAGTTGGGAACGGGAGGACACATATGCAGCCCCTGCAGTCGTTGGGGCACTTGTGTCAGTTGCCATAGCTTACAGTTGTTACAGGCAGTTGAGATAAGAAGTCTTCACTGTCAAAAGCTATAGTGGGTAAGATTTTTTTTGTATTGTGTTCTAGGTTACATAAGGCCCATGTATTCAAATGGGAGAATTTGGTTGTATTTTGTGTATGATCTATAGAAAATCAAAGAGAAGAAGTCCAATCTTTCTAGAAAATAGGCAACTAAGTTACATGAATTGGGTTATGATCTTTATTGCAATTAAATAAATAAAAAAATCCCATCTTTGCTTCTACTTTCATTTATTCCTCATAAGGGTTGTTTGGATGTACCCAAAATGCAAATTGCAGTGTGTTATTCACATGTTCGCATTTTAAAGTAGCAACTGTTCCCTTGTCTTAAATGGAGGGCAATGTGCCATGCGCGTTCATTTATGAAATAACCTCAAATCATTAATGAAATGAAAATGGGTCTGACTCCTTTTCATCCCATCTTCATTCTGGACAGCATATGCGATGAGCCAGCTGCAGCATTGCCTGATTTATACATTGTTCTTATCAGTAATGGCATGAAATGGCTATAGTGCAATTCAGGGTGGATGACTCTCATCACCAGTGTGAAGGTCGTCGGCCTCTGATGACCTCTAATCTTCTAACATCAGAGTAAGTGTGGCCCACTTTTCAATCTCCTGATGATCTCAGTTGGATTCAAATTGCAAATTTGGCTTGGGAGCAGGCAGTTGTGTCATTTTCCTCCCTGACAAAGGGTGCATTTGGATATTGCTTGAATCACGCTGGAATCATTGCACTGAAATTTTGGAAATTGATGGTTGGCTCTTCTATGTTTGGTGTGATTTGAATTTTGAGAAATACAACATATGAATTTAGGCTTCTTTTCTTCTTCTTTTTTTAATTATTTTTTTTTTGCCATATCTTTATGCCATTATCAATGCCTAAAACATTCTAACATTGAGATTCTGCGCTAATGGAGGATCCGGTATATGGATGAACTCAATCAGTGTATCATGCTGCTACACGCGGGTGAGGGAACTATATTTTATTCAAATTCTCTGGACTCTACATGCCAGTGAGAGAGAGCTATATTTTATTCAGATTCTTCAACTCTATTGTTTCATTTTCTAGTACAAGGATGCATTGATGATATCAATTGTGAGGGTTGAAAGGTTTTGTAAGTTGAACATCTATGAGAGGTTTGATCAATACAAAAGCGTTTATAACAGTTGTGAATGAAATTTGGTGAGGTTTGATCAACACGGAAGCATTTATAACAGTTGTGAATGACATTTGGTGAGGTTTGATCAACACAGTAGCGTGTATAACATCATCACAACATTGCACGCTGGTGCAAGATTTCAGCCATTGATCAGTTGAGCTCTCAGTCATCAGTATTATCTGGTCCAAAAATCAGTTTGGTTGGTAGGATTTATGATTATGGACTTACTAAAGTGGGGCTCGTGATTCAACATAAAACATGTTACACCAATTTTCAGCCAGATGCGGGTTTTCTATTATAATTTGGACTTAGAAACCGGACAAGAGATGGATTTTCTATTAGTATTTAGACCTTGAAACAGGACAGTGAAAACATGAAATATGCACCATCAATATATGGTTGGATACGTTAGATAGAAAAGTATAAATTATATCATCCTTCTTACCTAGTGCTTTTAATACCTTGAGGTATTTTGCTTTTCTGCTAGCTCCAAATCTCTTATTGTCGTTGTATTAGATCAAATGCCGCAGAGGGAAAAATCTACAATAGCATTCGATCAATAAATAGAATACATTCTGTGATTCCCTTTCTCCAAAGTGTCAGAGTTCGCAAAAGAATTCCCATTCCCACTAGGTATTCGATTCTAAACCCAATACACCTGGATCCCCAGTTATATTTACTTTTCGATTTTGTTGATGGTGGTGAAACGTTAGTTTATCTACATTTAGTTAATGTTGACAACTGCTTAATTGTAAATTTTCTGAAAAGGATTTGTTTGTGAATGTAGGAAATCGTTGACTTTATGGTATTTTACCTATGGGGTAGTTTTGTGAAAAATTCAACATCATAAATAATGTTAACTTTATAAGTTGCAGAGGAATCTCACCCGACAATTTATTCTTCTTCGAGAGATTTAATGATTCAAGATTCTTTATGTTTCTTGACGATGCTGCAATTCGCTTTATGAAATGGTTGTGTAGAATATATTAAGCACATGCAATGACTTTAGATCCCCAATTGATTCTGGGATGTCCTCATGAAATTGGTTATTTGTGGGATTTACTACGGTGAAGAAAATAAAAATCTTTACCAGTTCCATTTCTTTCCCTTTGCTCACTGTAGTCACTTGTCTTAATAGTATCTAGTTTCAAATTCTTTGCTAATGAAATTGGAGGACAATGCACCACGAGCTCCCATTTATGAGATAACCTCAAAGGAGGGCAGACAGGGCACTACCTCCATTAAGATCTAGCTAGAGACAACCAGTCCTATTAGGGGCTGTAGGGCAGATCATCATGATGTATATGTCTTATCCATGATGTCCCATTTATTTTAAGATATCATTTTAAGGCATTAACCCAAAAAAAGGGCAGATTGAAAGCTCATATGGTGTCCAACACATGAAGCAATGGGGATTGAACTCCTACCGTTTAAGTGATTTTCATTTGCCATTCACCTGTTAATAAGGTCACATAGACCTAGATAAAGGGAAAACATAAATATCAGCTTGATCAAAAACTTCTGTGGCTCCCCAGAAGTTTTCAGCAGTGAGCTTTCAATCTCTGCTACTTTCTGTGGTGTGGATGGATGGTGTTGATAAAACATACACACGGTGTGCCCCACAATTATACTACCTCATTCAAGGATGGAGTGGGCTGCACCGAATGGCATAATGAGATTTGTGGACCCAAATGATGCACCATGTTGCCACATGATCTTTCCTTCTTTTTTTCCTTCTTTTTTTACACACGCACACACGCCCCACACACTCACGCTAGTGGAATTTCACATGATGCCACATGATCTGGTAAGAGATGGCTGTCATATTTCAGGTCTTCTTTTGGAAGATGGATAGATTGACAATATGAATATGAGGGTTGAGAGAGTTTGTAGGCTGAAATCCATGGGTTTGTGATAATAATAAAAGTACATGGGCTAACATCTGATCAGGTTTGAAAAGCCTACAAGCATGTATAAGACAATCCATCTCCATGCCATCATGTATCACAATGTGTAACACCAGTTCGAGATCAAAGATGTCCATTAGTTGGATCCCAATCATGTAAATCATCTGGTCCATCAATCAGGCTGGTTAGTAGGATCCATTATCTATGGACTTCATAAGCATGGGTTTAACTAATAAAAAACATGCCACATGTATAATTTTCAATCAAAGACTAGCTTTGTATCACACCATGGTCCACGAATGGGATAGTAAGAACATGAAATGTGTGCATGACAACACTTAGTTGAATACATAAAACATAATATTATAAATACAATCTTTATTCCCTTTGTGCTTTGGTATTCTTGAGTTCTTCCAACATTTTGCTAGTTTTTTTTTTTTAAAAGACGTTTGCAGAAAGGTGGGAGCACACCACCTGTAACTTTGTTGATATGATTAAGATAATGTACAATCATTTGGGTGAGCTACACAAGAAGAAATGGGCCTCACCCAACTTAGTATCGATGCATTAGGCTAAATACCTCACATTGAAATATTAACAAAAGCATTTTATCAATAAACATAATGTATTCTCTCTTTCCCTTTGTCCAAATTGCTAGAGTCCATAAAAGAATTCCCATTCCCACGCCATATCCAACTCCAAACCCAATGCACATAGATTTCCAGTCGTATTTGCTTTCCAATTGTGCTGATGGTAGTGAAACCTTGTCATCTCCGCATTTCTTTGATATTGGAGGGCCACATAATCCTAAGTTTCCTTGAAAGGATTCATTCATGAATGAAAAAAACTGATTGCTTTGCGGTATGCTACCCACAAGGTGGTTTCATGAAATATTCAACACCTCAAGGAATGTTAATTTTGTAAGTTCTTGAGGAATTTTACCTAACAAATTATTTCGTGGGAGATCTAATGACTGGAGATCTTTTATATTCCCAATTGATGCTAGAATTCGGCCCGTGAGATGGTTGAAGTTAGCTCATGCAGTGACTTTTTGATCCCCAATTGATTTTGGGATATCCCCGTAAATTTGGTTATTTGAGAAATCCACTATGGTAAAGGCAGTAAGGATCTTTACTAGCTCCACTTCTTGCTCTTTGCTCACTACGGTCACTTTATCTTGATAGTATCCATTTCCATAACCTTTGCTAAGGAACTGAGAGTGGGATTTGCCCTCCTCCATCATCGGCTTCCAGCTCTTAAACATATTTGATGGCAAGATACCTGCAAAGCTGTTAGAAGAGAGGTCGATGATTTGCAACAATGGGAAAGTGTGAGTTGCTAGGTACTTTCCAACGGTGCCATCAAATTTGTTGGATCTCAAGATGAGAATGCGCAGTCGGGGAAAGTTTTCCAGCTGAAAAGGGAAGGTGTCATTTATTTGATTGTTTCCAAGGTTTAACACTTCTAGTTCTTTTCAATTGGCTAAAGACCTTGGCACCTGCCCTTCTAACCGATTTCGTCTAAGATTAAGTGTCTCCAGAGTACATTGCTCTTTTAATGTTTTAGGCAAGATGTCTTGAAATGCATTTCCTCCATGATTCAAAACAGTGAGGCCAATGTTATTTTCGCCTAGACATGGTGGAATCGAACCATTGAAGTGGTCGTTAGACAAAATGAAGACTTCTATTTGAGCATCGCAAAAAAGCAGTGGAACTTCTCCCCTAAAATTATTGCTCGAAGTGAATAGAATTTGATGGAAGTGGAGGGATTGTGATTGAGCCTTCTAGCTTATTAAAGCTTAGGTTAAGGTATCTCAAAATGCTTATGGAAAGATCAAGAATTAGTGGCACTAATCGCTCCAAAGCATTATGAGAAAGATTCAAATAATTCAAAGTCCCATTTCCAACCTTCCATATCCAATTGGGTATTTCACCATTGATTTTGTTGTTGGAAAGGTCCAAAGAATACATCTCGTCTTGGCTTCTCAAAATATATGGAAATTTGCTAATGTTGCAGGATCTTAATGACAACTGTCGAATTTTGGGGAAGGATATGGAGGTTGAATTGCTTTTGCTATTGCCGAATGAGTAGTGGTTATCTAAAAGATCAAGGTACAAGAGGTACTTAAGGTTTTGGAATAAGCCAAGGTCCACATCACCGCTGAAATTGTTTGATGAAATAATGAGGTACTCAAACTTCGTGAGTGCAAAGATGGATCTCGGAATAGGCCCCTGCAAGCTGTTGTTACTCAACTTAATGATCTCTAATTGTGAAGAAGATGCGTTCTAGAACTCACCAAGTTGAGCACTAAAATGGTTATCTTGGAGATACAACCATTTCAATGATGGGAGTGAAAACAATGATGATGGAATGGTCCCATTGAGTGAATTGTTGGACAAAATAATCATCCATAGCTCTGAAGAGGATGTGTATTGAAACTGGTCATGTTGACCACTAAATTGATTATCTTGGAGATCCAACTCTTGCAACGATGGGAGTGAAAACAATGATGATGGAATGGTCCCACTTAGTGAATTGTTGGACAAAATAATGATCTATAGCACTGAAGAGGATGGGTTGTGGAACTCGCCAAGTTGACCACTAAATTGATTATCTCGGAGATACAACACTTGTAATGATGGGAGTGAAAACAATGATGATGGGATGGTCCCATTAAGTGAATTGTTGTTAAACATGAGCCATTGCAGATTTTGAAACTTTTTACCATAGGAAGAAGGGATTGGACCGCTAAAACCATTGTTTGTAAGACCCAAATACACGAGTTTCTCGAGCTTCACAAGCCATGATGGCAATGGTCCGCTGAAACCATTGTTTGAAAGATCCAAATGCATGAGTTTCTCGAGCTTCACAAGCCATGATGGAAATTGGCTGGCTAGGTTGCAATCGCTAAGCTTGATCATTGTCAGCAGTTTGGAATTACTGAATGAATCCCGTATGCTGCTACAAAATCCAGTGTCAGATAGGGACAACTCCCGGAGAGTATTGTTTGGAGGGATTTCACCCGTCAGAAGTGGATTGTATCCTACATCCATGGTTTGTAAGTTTGGCAGCCTGAAAATACTCTCTGGAATTTTTCCATACAATCCACAATCACTGAGAGCTAGTGAGGTTAAAGAAGACAAGTTCCCTATGAAGTTGGGTACCACTGAAAAGAGATCGTTTCCACCGAGATGAAGTTGAGATAAGAAACAGAGGCTGGAAAGGGAAGAATGGATGGGGCCTGAAAGACCACAATAGCTCAAGCTCAACTTGCAAAGACGAGGGAGTGCAGAGGATAAGGCCAGGCCCCACCCGCTACCCTCCGCTGAGATGTTTACCGATTCGAGATGGAGTTCTGTCAGACTCGATAGGTTTTGGACGAATGCTCCAATGTTCGGGTTTTCGAGTTCAGGTATTCAGAGTAGGAACCATTGAAATATTGATTGTGAGATAGATCGAGGGACACCAAAGTGGTCAAGCGGGAGATTTCCAGCTGGATTTGGCCTTAAAAATGCAAAGAAGAGAGGTTAGGATGGTTCAAACTGGTGAGCTGCTCAAACCCAGATGGGATTGGAGAGTGATGGAAGTAATTGGAAGCGAGGTTGAGCTTCTGAAGGCTATGAAGACGAAAGAGGCTTACAAAATCAATCTGACCTGAGATACCGAGCTCGCTGAGGTCGAGACTGGTCACGTGACCAGTGGCACCATCGCAGGTGATGCCTGCCCAAGAGCAGCAATCCCTGTTATCAGGATTCCAAGAGTGGAGTTTAGTCATGGTGTCCTCAGCAGAGAAATCAAAGCTCTGTTTCAAGTGGAGCAAAGCAGAGTAAGTGATCTTCAATGCATTGCTCGTGGGTTGACAAGGCCTTATACTGACACTGGCAAAGACAAAAGAGGAAGAGAAAAAGAGGGAAGAGAAAATGAGAAATGAAAAGATTTTTTTAGTAAGAGTGTGGAGGAGATCCATTTAATTTTCTTGGGAGGCTTTGGAATGTGTAGGAAGAGAGAAGGTTGGGAGGCATTATATAGGGAAGGGAAGAGTGTTTAAATCAATCCCAACTACTCACGTGCATTCACCGACAGCGGAGATTCGTTTAAAAAGCACGGCCCACATAGAGAGCCCCGTACGGTACCTTTCACAGGCATGCAACAGAAGGGAACTCGGATTGGCTTATCCACGCCGTCCATCCGTTTTTACAGAGATCATTGTAGGTGTTGAGCTAAAAATTAAAATATCCAAAACTTCTGTGGCCCAATAACTTTTCAACGGTAGACGCTTCATTTCACACTATTTATTTCTGGTGGTGTGGTCCACTTTAGCTTTGGAAAGTCTTCATTTTTTTGGCTAAAGCCCTGTAATTATCTGGTAAATGAATGGACAAGGTGGATAAATTAAATACATGAATGATGGTGAGTCCCATAGAGTTTACTTAGTAGGCTTAGCGTAATAAGTTACTCAGTAGGCAATCCGTGTGACCTAATAAACATTACAGTGAGCCCCAGGTGGTTTTTAACGGTGGGTGTTCAATCACCACCGTTTCATGTGGTGGGCTCCACCTGAGATATGGATCTGCCTCATTTTTTGAGCATGGTAGGCCCAAGAGCATTTCCAGCACCGAGTACAGGAAGGATCACTACCAAAGCCGAGTACAAGGGGAGGGCTTTCCAATTCCCAGTTCCTTGTCCAAAACCGCACACGTTCTCATCTCTCTCTTTTTTTTTTCTTTTTCATTTCCTATTTTTGCTTTTGAATGCAGATCGTCTATGTAAAAGGCACAGCGTCTTGTTATTAGACCACGTAAGCGCCTATGATATCAGCGGAGAGGAAGCTGATTTCGTCCTACCCCTCTGTGGGGTCCACCGTGATGTAAACGTCTTATCCACGCCGTCCATACATATTAAAAGATAATCTTATAGCGTGATCAAAAAATGAAGCAGTTCAGATCTCCAATGGACCACACCAAAGGAAGCAGCGGTGATAATGATACCACCATTGAAACCTCTCGAAGGGCCACTGTGATGTTTTTTACCATCCAACATATTCATAATGTCATCTACACCTGTATGAAGTGAAAACACAAATATCAGCTTGATCCGAAACTTCTGCAGCTTCCAAGAAGTTTTTAGTGGTAGACCTTTAATACCCACTTTGTGACCCAATTAAGCCTTGGTTCTGCTTCATTTTTGGGTTCATTCCATATAATGATCTGTAAATAGGGATTGACGGCGTGGATAAGTCGTTTTCATCACGGTGGACCTCACAGAGCTCTGCCCGGACGGATTACGTCCAGGCGGTGACGGATTTCAGTTGGGAAATCAGCTAATAAAAACTCAAAAAAGAGAGAGAGAAAAAAAAAAAAAAAAAAAAAAAAAATTAGGATTTATAATTGGAAAATATACATGTTTCCTCTTTTGTACACAGATTTTCACACCAGAGAGTGTTTTGACACTTGCAACCACCCACTGTGGACCGCACCACGATGCATGTGTTAGATCCACATTGTCCATCCATTTTTTAAACCGGAGCCGAAAATTGAGCCAGATGCAAAGCTCAAGTGGGCCGCAGCAAATAAAGAAATTGCTATTGAACGGCTACAATGAAAACCTTTCTAGGGCCTGCCGCCTACAATGACGTTTATTCTCCATCTAACTCATTCATAGTATCACACATACGGACATATCTGGATGAAGGGAAAACACAAATATCAGCTTAATATTGGCCTTCTTTTAGCTTAAAATGAGCTTTGAATACGGCATGGATATAGTCACATACATCAGTGGATCCCACAGCCAGGGGTTCCACCCACATTGATGGATCCGGGGTCTCACCTAATCTGCTCCCATGCACACGCCACCAAGCGTGACAGTTAGGTGCAAAATTCAGGCAACCCACAAGGTAGGTTTGACATTGTAGATGTTTACATCTAGTCTGGTTGGTCCCTACATTGGAAACTGGTGTACGGGTAAGAAAAACTTCATCCCAGTTTTATGCAGCTGTACATTTGTTTTGCAAACCATGGTCCACCTGACCAGTAGGCAGACCTGATCTTGGGGCAGACTATCTACATCGTGGTTCCCCTCTGATGGATAGATGAATTTGGACGTGCGTGCGGGTTGATCAGCAAAAGTTTAAGATAGACTAGAAATAGAATTTCAAGGTCAGCTTCCAGTCCTTGCTTGAGTAGTAGCCTCTAAGGAGTTTCAACACGAGGTCTTGGGTTGGAAACCATATGTCGTGAAATCCCACTACGATGTGTGTAGGGGTGCGAGTGTTATAAAAAAAAATAAAAATAAAAAAAGAAGAAGAAGAAGAAGAAGAAGAAGAAAGAATTCCAAGGACACGTACTTTATTCCGTACTCACCCATACGCATGATAAAATGGCTTTTTATTTTTATTTAAGAACGGCACTAATGTGCCGTGCCCATTGCACTACATAACATAAAAGTTCCATCGACGGTGGTCTAAGCATCCATTACTTTTATTTAAGAACAGCACTAATGTGCCATGCCCATTGCACTAAATAACATAAAAGTTCCATCGACGGTGGTCTAAGCATCCATCAGCACTGTATGAAGATACTCTGCCATCCAAACGGGGAGCAGCCCCTGGCGCTGGATCCAAACCGGGTGTGCGCGACCCCAGTGCAGCCGGCCTGGTTGTACATCGCAGCGGTCTGCCCGGTGTAGGTGAAGACGTAGCCGCCACGGCGATTAATGTTTGAACAACCGCACCGGTTTAGCTGCTCCGAATTGCCGCTGCACCCGGGTCCAGCATACGCCGTGAAACTGCTCGCATGTGCATGGTTGCTTCCTAGCACAAGCAGTGCCATGACCACAGTCACCATATAGATTGAAGTCTTCTCATGGGCCATCAGATTAAGGGATGATCAAAGGACTTGTTACTCTTGAGGGAAATATAAAAGCTTGGGGTGATGGACGGTGATGACTCTTCTCCTTTTATAGGGAGGAAGAGATGGATAAATGGTTACGTGTATGGTGAAATTTCTATACGTAGGCAAATTTCGTGAAGGGGAAATTGAATGAACATAGCAACAATTCTTGTTCTCGGCAATTTCTCTGCCCAGGAAATTTTCAGGAGATTTTCAAAAAAAATCTTGTGATACTATACACAAAATCTCATTAAAAATAAAATATTAAAAAATATTTATTATAAATTATTAAATGTAAATTTTTTAAAAAAAAAAACACATATAAACTATTCATTTCAATTTCAAAAAATAAAAATCAATAAAACCGCAGTATTTTCATAATACAATAGCTAAAACTTAAAATCCGGTGACATATTGAATATATAGGCATATTATCCTGATGATATTGTTTGATCAAAATGTCACGACATTGTCACGAGCTTTACGAGATCGGGGCAATATTTTTCATAGGAATTTTGGCTGTACTGACCTTGAAGTTTGGTCAACTTATCTTGGGAGCCACGACGTTTCGTATATCCTAAGAGTGGCCTTGTGACATCTTTTGGATATTGTTTCAGACAAAAATACTCCAATCCGTGGTTCAGAAGTCGTATGGTCCTAGAGTGAAGCAGAAATTACCTTCTGTTTCAACCCCGAAGAAAGTGATGGATTGGTTACTCCCCCGGGCACCAGCCAATGGCTGGTGCTCAACGGTCTGTGGGCCCCACCACCATGTATGTGTTACATCCATGCCGTCCATATATTTTGGGGGATCATTTTATGGTATGAGTCCAAAAATGAGGTATACCCCAATCTCAAGCGGACAACATCACAAGAAACAGTGTTAAATGACCGACGTAGACCATTAAAAACTTTTTGGGGACCATAAAAGTTCTAGATCAAGCTGATCTTTGTTTCTTCCCTTCATCTGTGTTTGTACGACCTAATCAACAGATTGGATGTCAAATAAACTGTATTGCGGGCCCTAAGAGGATTTTAATGGTGGAAATCCAATCACTACTGTTTTCCTGTGTTGTGGTCCACCCTAGATTTATATCCCTCTCATTTTTTTAGGATGAATCCCTAAAATGATCTGTAAAAACAGATGAACGGAATGGATAGAGCACATACATCATGGTGGGGACCATAGAGCACCGAACACGAATACCATGGCGTGGACGGAAGCATTTATAAGCTCGTGAAGGAACAAATGTCACCTTTATTCAACTTTTACAGACCTTCTTCCTCTTCTTCTTTCATTTTCTTAGATCAATGAAGATCCAGGGACCAACTGCCAGAGAGGGACATTGTTTCTCCTTATCGTTTCTCTTGTCTGAAAGCCTCTTCCATTATGAGGTTAGTATTTTATTTTTCTGTAGGCATTTGCTAAAGCAAAGGAAGATCAGAATCGAGAAGCTGAGGGTTCTAGTTATCACGTGAAAGGGAACTGACTGTAGGGCATGCCTTGATCAAACTTCCACCATTGATAGCAGAAAATCACGACTTCACATTTTCAAACCTCGACCACTGACAGTGACAACCACGACCCTTCGTCTGGGTCAAAACCACAACCCAGATGTAGTGTCGTGGTTCACATGCACATTAGATCTTGGTTATCATGTTATAAAGATCGTGCTTTTCACATGCACATGATGTTACATGGGTCATAGTTGGCAGATGTTATGGGTCGTGGTTGTCATGCCAGATGGGTCATGGCTGCCAGCTGTTATGGATCGTGATCGTCATGTAATATGGGTCGTAGTTTTCATCTTACACGGGTCGTGGTTTTCAGCTGTTATGGGCTATGCTTGTCACGGAATATGGATCGTGGTTGTCATGTAATATGGGTCTTGGTTTTCATCTTACATGGGTTGTGGTTGTCAGTTGTTATATGGGTCGTGCTTGTCACGGAATATAGATCATGGTTGACAACCACGATCCACGTTGGATACAACAACGATCCATTATTCTTCATTATCACGACCCAACGTATATAACAACCATGATCCATTGTGCATTTGTACCACGCCCCATTTTCCATGACAATGGGGACCAGTTTCCCTTCGTACTGGCCTCGATTCATGGTCATACCTCTCAAATATTCTGAGGGTGGCCTTCTAACAACCTTTATACATAAAATGTTTTGGACGAAAATGTCCCTTGTCCTTAGCTCAATAGTTATATGTTTTCAAAGTGCAGAAGATGTTACTTATTTTGAACAATCCTAAGAATGTGACGTGGACCGAGGCCTATTTTATCAATGGATCGTGGTTTCATCTAGAGTGGGTCATAGTCGACAAGCACGATCCAATGTGGATGACAACCATGATCTAATATGCATGTGAACCACGAGATCACAGGATAGGGTCGTGGTTGTCATACACATTGGGTGGTGGTTCCCAACCACTATTTATTATAGATGATAATCACGACCCATTGTTAGTCATATCCACAACCCTTCTAGTGGATCGTGGTTGTCAGTCACACAGGTTGTGGTTGCCTTCTTGTCATCCACAACGGGTCGTGGTTCACCAACCACAACCCGTTTTGGTTGAAAACCATGACCCTTTGAGTGGTTCATGGTAGTCTTCAACCACGACCCAATGTGAATGACAACCATGATCCAAAGTGGATGATAACCACGATCCTTTACAGATAACAACCAGTATCCTTCATTTCCGACAACTTGTACCCATTCAATTTTTTCACAGATTAACCAACATTCGAAGAGGATGGGTTATAGGCCTATATTATGCTATTATGATGAAGAGAGTGTATATGACAAGGGACTATTTACCTATAATGGTAGAGACTCAAAAGGATTTGTTGTAAGTGATGATATTACATATCGGCAGCTCCTAGATAAAATGCATCAGATTACGAAGACTGCATCGGATGAATTCAATTTGATAATTAAAGTTGTGTGTGGTGATGCACTACATGGATTCCTCCGTCCACATAGAATCAAAGACGATGAAGATCTCGAAGCAGCTATGTTATTCTGTGGACAGACTCCTCCAACACAAATGTCATTGTATGTAGAGAAAGTGAGTTGTTGTCCTCTCAGTGAGGATAATAACATAAATCATACTTTACATTCGAACCTATCGTCTCTTCATTTGCAGCCTTCAAGCAATGATCGGATAGTCGATGATTCTGATATACCTGGCCCTTTAAGTAATGATAGATTTCACGATCGATGACTTGACGATTGCGATACACGCGATGTAATGATACACATTATGATCTAGGGAATGATGACTATGATATACCTGGCTCATCAAGTAATGATTGAGGACTCAACGATTGCGATATATGCGGTCCTTCAAGTAATGATCAATTTCAAGGAACAGTTGACTATTGCAATCTCCAAATCTCATCCGTGCAGGTCAATCCGCAACCTATACACTTAAATTTACCCATACCGGTGTATGAAGAAAATGGAGATATTCCTAGATCATTGTTGTAAGACCCGTATCCTAGCCCGTACCGTCCCGTAGGCTTCCGCTGTCCTCCCGGTAGAATTTCGGTGACCCGCGATTTTTTATCGGAAGTTGCGCGTGACCCCGAGTCGTATCCCGTATTCCAGAGTCGTCTTGATCCGAAACTTGTACCCTAGCGACAGCGCCGTCGCCGCGGTTCCGATGCCGCGTCTCGCGCGCCAAGGCGATGCCTAGGTCAGGAGATGTGGGCCCGCGTTCAGTTCGAGAAAATGCCGCGCATTTGTAAAATTCTAAGAGAATCTCTACAACCTTTCAAATCAATCCCATCAATCATGTTAAATGTCAAGTACTCCCATCACCTCACGCCCCATCCTCAAGTACAACCATCCCTCCCCTAAAGTCAACACTCTCTTACAACCAAGTACACCTACCAATCACTCACCATCCCTCTCTCCCATCACTCCTCTCCAATCATCTCTCTCTCTCTCTCATTCTCCCAAGCAACCCCAGAGAGAAAATCGTCCATTGTTTCTATGGAGAAGCCATGTGTGGCCTACCTTCCTATCTCCCATCCCCATCCTCCAAAACCAATCTCAACCGTTGAAGTCCGTCCTTTGGAGCTCTAGATCTGTTGGCGGAAGAAGGAATAGGCGATCAAAGGTAGGTGCTTCTATAGGCTAGATTTTCATGTTTTTATGATGGGCCAAGTCAGGCTTACCGATTGATGGTATGGATCTCACTTTGAACCCTTGATGTGGCCGATGGCCCACCTTGATTTCATTATCATTCCATAATGGGACCATACTCCATGGACCCCATCATGATGTTTACTTTCCTAAGATTTAAAGAGGTCATTTAGACGGTCCATTTTGGGTGGAGAAGGAATCTCCACCATTGATCTTTGATTTGGTGGGCTCCACATGTATTGGGACCCACTTGATGTATGATTGAATGCAAGGGAGGGCTCATAGTGACGGAGCCCTCCATCACACGTGTCTCACTCTCTTTTTCTCTCTCTCTCTCTCTCCCTCTCTCCTTCATTTTTCTTTTCTATTGTATGTGATGATTTAGCCGCGTGGCCCACCCAGATGGACCCCCACCATGAAGCTTGTATTTTATCCAAACTATCTATAGGTGGGGCCCACTTTATAAGTGTTGTGTCCACCCCATGCATCATCTGGTGGCCCACGTGGGCAGCCCACTTGAAAGGCACAACCGAAATGGAAAACACAAATATTAGCCTTGGTGCAAGGCTATTTGGGTGAGCCACTTGTATAGGCCCCACAATGATGTATGGATTCAATCCAATCCGTCTATCCTCTTCCCCAACTCATTTTAGGCGTTGAGCCGAAAAATGAAGCTGATCTGACAAGCTCGTGGGCCATACCTTAGCAAACAGTGATTTTCACTGTTTGAATTCACTCAAATTTTTCTACACGCTGAAACATGCCCAATATTGGACTTAATGGATTTGTTATGGACTGTAGAATCCGTTTGCTGAACTGGATTCGGTTGATGCGGGCCCTACCTCTGAAAAACCTCAAAATTTTGATTTTTCAAAGAAAAGAAAAAAATATATATATATATATGTAGGCAGCAGCTCTACTGCTGACGCTGCAGCAGGACGCTGCTGCGTCTGGTTCAGGGACCACGGTCCCATATGTGGGCCCCAATGTGATGTGTTTAGGACATCTACACCGTGCATGTGGTAGGCCCCTTAGGGAAGTAGGCCCCACCCAAAAATCAACTATATTTGGAGGTCGGGTGGCCCACACCATAGGAAATAGTGTTGATTGAACGTCCACTATTGGAACCCTATTTGGGTGTCCCAGGAGTTTCGGACTTTATGAAATTTGGTTTTCCTCTCCATCCTGGTCTGTCTGACCTTACCAACGTCTTGGATGGCAGATAAACTTTATGATGGGTCCCATACGGGACCCACTCACGGTGGAAACAGATTGGCTGGGCTACCACGCACCAGCTACGTAGCTGCTGTGTGCCCCACCATGATGCATGCCTTGTATCTATGCCGTCCAGCCATTTTATCAGGTTGCTAGACGGCCAGTGGACCCCCACTCTTACTGTATGTGTTACGTCCAAACCGTCCATCCAATTGGCAAGGCCTTAAGGCTTGAGACAAAATGAGGCAGATCTGCCTATTAGGTGGACTACACTCCAAAGATCAGTGGACAGTGACGTCCACCGTCCGTTCAAATTTCTTAAAGGCCAAAGAAGTTGCTGATCAAGCTTATATTTTTGTTTCCACTTCATCTATCACTATGTTAACTTATGAATAGGTTGGATTTCAAATACATCACGGCGAGCCACACTGTGATGTGACCATCCCTTTGACCAGGTGGACCACACTGCAAAGAAATGGTGGGATTTGAACATCTACCATTAAAACCCTTTGGGGCCATGGAAGTTTTGGATCAATATGGGATTTGTTTTTTTCTTTTTTTTCCTCCTGATCCAGGTCTGTAAGACCTTATGATTATGTTAGGTGGAAAATAAACCTTATGGTGGACCCCTGTGATTTGTTTAAACAGTGAAAATTATTATCTCCATTGTAACTTGGGGTATGGTCCAAATGATCCTCCAATATGATATTTTGTGGGATGTATGAATAGGCCCATCTTGAGTTATTTATGTCCGTCCATTGAGGCCCACCTTGGTATATATATGGCCCACTAGTAAGGCCCATTACGAAGTTCTTGTAGCCCATCTGTGAAGTCCACCTTGAAGTACTTTGTGGCCCATCCGTCAGGCCCACTTTGATATATTTTGTGGCCCATTCAAGAGGCCACTTTGATATACATGTAGCCCATCATGATGTATCTTTGGCCCATGAGCGGGGCCCACTTGTTGTGTGTATGAGGCCTGTTGTTGAGGCCCACCCTGACGTGTATGAGGCCCATTAATGCGGCCCATTGATGTAACCCACTTGATGTGTGTGAGGCCCATTAGTGCGACCCATTACTATATATTGAGTTCCACGAGTCGTAGCCCATTATGGTGTATTTATGGCCAGGTGGTACAACCCATGCAATGCATTATGGCCCTTTATGATGTATATTAGACTTTGTGTGAAGCCATGGGCCCACTATATATTTGGCTTTATGTGGGCCATTCCTTGGGAGTAATGATGGTTAAATGTCCACATTGTTGAGTAGTGATGGTTAGATTCTACACTGTGACTTTTCCTTAGGCCTGATAAGGCTCATCCTCATCATTCTCTAGTAGGTTAACCCAAACAAATGGGCCCCATTAATATTGCTTGGTCCATCATCGGTCATCCACATATGTACCCCGCCTTGCGATTGAGGCTGATTATCATGACCGATTGTCGATTCTGAGTATCGAGGCAGAGTACCGATTGATGCCGTTTATCATGACCGATTGTTGATTTCGATTGACATGATTGATTTGCCAATTCTGAATATTGATCGATTCTCATTGTCGTGGTCGATTGCCAATTCCGATTGACTTGGCCAATTTGTCGATTCCGATTGTCGAGGCCGAGTATCGAGGCCGATTCCAAATGTCGATTCCGACTGTTGAGGCCAACCTCGATTTTCGAGGCCGATTTAGATTGTCAAGACCGATTATCGAGACCTATATGATGTACATGCGACCCGTAGTTAAGGCCCATTGTGACACGTAATAGGCCGATGATGCATAGCCCAGAGGTAAGGCCCACTATGGTGTATTCATGGCCCATGGGTAAGACCCATTGTGATGTATTCATGGCCTATGGGCAAGGCCCATTGTGATATGTATTAGGCCCATGAGCAAGGTCCACTTGTTGTGTATATGTGGCCCTTGAGTAGGGCCCATTATTTTGTATATTAGGCCTTTGTGTAAGGCTGTGGACTCATTATATGTTTGACTCTATGTGGCCATTCCTTGGGGGCAATGTTAGTTAAATGTCCTCATTGTCAAGGCCAATTGTTGATGCCGGTTATTGATACCGATTATGAGTATGTTACAGCATAGCATCATAATACATACCCATATGCATCATCTGCATGTTTGTTATGAGATGTGATTGACCATTGCATATGTCATTGGGCAGGTTGTTATGAGACTCCCTAATAGGCAGAGATTGTCTCACCTGAGCGCACAGTATGCGCAGGATTGATGCATAATTGGACTGTGTGACTCATGCATCTTGCATTCATGTGACATGACCATTGTACTCCTAGGTTCCAGGTATCTCATGGATGGCCAGATATCTCATGGATGGCCAGATGGGATATCAAAAATCTGTTCTACATGAGGTGCTATAGATATCCCTAGGTGAAAGTTCCTAAACCCTCTAGGTTCCAGAGGTTGCTCCAACGTCTAGACCGAGTGGATGCATGAGCGCATGAGGGCCGTATACCGTTAGGCCGCGTCTCCCACTGTGTCGTGGTTGGTTGGAAGAGGGTACAGCCTTACCTTCTCGAGAAGAGGGGGCAATGCTAGGCTGAGTCTGACCAGCTCAAAGAATGGATCCGCTATCGACGAGCTGAGCCCGATATTGGTAGGCGGATAGTGAGCTCTCTTCCACTCACCTTGTTGCGCGCGATGGGGCGGCAATCTTGTTTGGAGTGTAATAGATCGTGGTGATTTTTTTCAGAGAGCAACCGTACTGATATGTGGACTTATTGAGTAGGAATTGCATATTCATTCATTCATTCACTATCCACTCGGGTTGGTGGTGCATAACTATTTGTTACGTGTACCATTGCATGGTAAGGATTTCGGTTGGGCGCGCAACTAACCTGAGATCAGGAGTTTACCACGTTGTGTCTGACTATCCAAATTTAGGTATGGGACTGGTTTGGATAGAAGTCCCTTATGGTGAACCCCGTAACCTGCAATACTACGTACTATCATCCCGACTTCACATTCCAGTATGGTCATTTCATTCACACTGCATATTACATTACATCTGCAGTACTTAGCATTTTGAGTTACTATATTTTTACACTTATATGGCCTAGATGAGGTTGATGGTAATTGTGTCTCGTCAGGATTTGCATATTGCATTGCATCCTCAGCATCGGTTATTGTCTTATTATGTTTTACGTCGCATAGCCTTGGTACGGCTGATAGCACTCATGGACTTACCAGTATATTTCCGCTTACTCTGATACCGTATGATTCATGATCTTGTCAGTATTTCCGTTTATTCCGATGATGTATGATTTATGGGCTTTATTGTATACCTGACACTTACCTTACACACACTTTCACCACCTTCTAAGCTTATGCACGATAGATGCATGCAAGTGGCGTTAGGTTATAGTAGCGTTGAGCTTGGAGCGTGTAGCTGTCTTCTGGAGCTTTGATTTCGACATATGTATTTCCCTTTCAGCACTATATTCAAATGATTATATTAGTGGATATGTGATGATGATGTTGCATTTGTGATTTGGGTAAACTTGTGGTTATGCTCCATTATAAAAAAAAATGCCATTCAATCTGAAAATCCTCCTTATAGGATCCCAGGATCGGAATTTAACAAATGATTGCCAGGAGCCGAGAATGGGTCACTATGGAGGCTGTCAGCACCGGATTTGGCGATCGAAAATTTTGTGAGCCCGTTTTCTGAGTTTGGGGCGTGACAATTGTATACTATCTTCACTCCATCTGATGAAGCTTCTATCAATTCAGATCATCATTGATATCCGAAATTTGGGGAAGATCCAATCGAAATATCTGTCGGGCAAGTATCCAAGGACAAAGACCGATTACAACATTTTATATGTAAATATGCGATGCGTTACAAATTCTAGTATAAGGTCTTGAAGTCTAACAAGCTGAGATATACGATTGGGTATATTATAGAAAATTGTAGTTGGAGGATGCATGCTTTAAAGTTGGACGGCACAGGGATGTTCAAGATAAAGAGTTACAACTCAAAGCACACAAGTAACATGTTGTTTGAGGCGATAAGCCACTCTGACTAAACGATCGTGGAAGACGATTGTGATATAGTAACCTTGAAGAGGAAGGGAAGAGATCATCGCCAAGCCACCAGTTTGATAAGTAGTAAATATGGCATTGGTCGTAGGAGTTTGGGATTGACTTGCACACCAAAAGAAATTTAATATCGAATGAGTGAGATGTATGGAGTTGACATAAGCTATAAGAAAGCATAGAGAGGTAAAGAGATTGCAATAGAACAAGTCTTGGGATCTTACGAGGGTTCTTATAATGAGCTTCTGGCTTATCTTCACGAGTTGAGAAATGTCAATTTAAGGACGGTGATGAAGTTACAGGTGAATGACAAAATAACTAGTTTTGAAAAATACTTTATTGCAATTGGACAGTGCATCAGAAGCCTACGTTTGCATATTCGGAGGGTCTTATGTGTTGATGTGGCACATTTGACAGGAAGGTATAAGGGTGTTCTTTTCATAGTTACTGCATCGGATGGAAATAATCACATCCTCCCTGTGGCATATGGGATCGAAGAATCCGAGAACAATAGTAGCTAAAGGTGGTTCCATGGGAATTTATCCAAAGCAATCAGAATTCTTCCAGGATTAGTTATAGCGTCAGATCGTCACAAAGGGTTGGTCAGTGAAGTCCCTAACATTTTCTCATATGCGATCCATGGATATTGTGCTCTTCCTATTCTTGGAAACATGAAGAAGGCATTTTCGGATGATTCTGGGGGGGAATACTTTTGAGGTATTGTTAAGACATATCAGACATCCACATTTTGAGAGATGATGCGATGCATTCAAATGTTGAATCCCATAGCATATCAGTTCCTTAATGGTATAGAAAAGGAAAGATGGGCATCCGTTTTCTTTCCTGGCATGAGGTATAACATTGTAACCACCAACATCATTGAAAGCATAAATGTGTTGTTCGTAGATGCATGAGAGTACCCCATCACGAAACTTCTTGAATCAATAAGGAGTAAAATTCAAGACTTCTTCCTCCGCCGACAAGACGAGGCCTTGACTTACAAGGAAATTTTGACTCCTTTGGCAGAAAAAAGGATGACCAAACTTTATCACTCAGAAGTGTGAAAGACACAATGTATCGCGATTTCAGCGGATGAGTTCCAAGTGACAGCATAGGGAATGACCAATGTAGTGAAGCTAAGAGGAATGAAGTGTACGTGCAGTGAGTTTGGTTCAATGTTGCTGCCTTTTGTTTATATGATAGCGGCCTGTGATAAGTATCAGCTTGATATGTACAAATACTGCTCTTCATTCTACTCCAATGAAATATATGATAAAACATACCAAGAGTCAGTTTACCCAGTGCTTGACAAGACACAATGGAACATTCCAGACAAAGTGAAGGTTTTATGTGAGAATACGAAGCCTCCATAAACGAGAAGATCTATTGGAAGACTGAAAAAAGTTCAATTACATCCTAGGGAGAAGATAGGCCAACACTCAGATGCTCGAGATGCAAAAGAATAGGTCATAATCGGCGTCGATGCACTTTCGTCCCTGCAGGTTGAGGTTGATGACGACTTATTACTTTGATTTTTTTCTATTATTTATAATAATCTAATGTAATTACCAATGAGCATTTTGGCCTTGTAAACTATAATATACTAATTGATTCATGAACCGTTGTACATGTTAATCATGACCCAATGTGTATGATAATCACAAACCGTTGTGCATTTAAACTATGACCTAAAGAGAAAATCGTGTACTTAACAACGGGTCGTGGTTGTCAGGATACATGAATCGTGGTTGTCAAGTTATATGGGTCGTGCTTTCACATAGGTTTGTGGTTGTCAACAACGATCCAATATGGATAACAACCACGATCCATTACAACTGTGAACCACGACCTATGTAACATGTCCATGACGACCCACTCAACACGACAACCACGACCCGTATATCATGACAACCACAAACCTATATCAACTGACAACCACGATCAATGCTTCACAACAACCACGACCCATATATCATTACATTCGGGGACCATGTATCATGATAATTACGACTCATACAACATTACAACCACGACCCATATATAATGACAATAACGATCCACATATAATATCAACCACGACCCATGTAACATGTTAACCACGACCCCTGTGCTGAAGTTGGCGGTTATGATGAGATCGTGCGTTGGATATCGCTCCATATGTGTGTTACTGGAGTCAAGTCTCGAACGCAATATAGGGTTTGTCTCTGTCCAAGCCGACCTTATAATCTGAGTCCTTCCTATGATAGGTTGCCATGTTGTCGATAAGCACCTACTCGGAGTCAGTGGATGAGGAGTGTAATGGCTTTTTCTGTTTCAAGCTGATGTCGAAGCTCTACAGAAGAACTTCGACGGAGTCCTCTGGCTCGAGTTGATGAAAGACATTTTTTTCACGACAGTTTAGCCATGTTGTGATTGAGCACCTACTCGGAGTCTGCAGATGAGGTATGTAATGGCTTATTCTGGGTTTCAGGATGACGTGAAAGCTCTATAAAAGAACTCGACCTTTTATAACATGACAACAACGATCCATATAACATGACAACCACGATCTATATAACATGACATCCACGACTCATGTAACTTTGACAACCACGATCCATATAACATGACAACCACGATCCATTTTACATGAAAACCACGATACATAAAAACTGTCAACAATTACCCTTTGTCTGGGTCTTGTTTTAAAAACGTGAAGGATCGTGGTTGTCATAAACGAAGGGTTATGTTTGTCACTGTAAATGGTGAAGATTTGATTTCTTGGAGGGTGGAAGGTTTGAAAACGTGAAATAAATAAACACATTCATCACACATACATCATCACTATGAAATTTGACAATACATGGTGTTAGATATAACATAGCACTTACAACAAGTACGACCTATGTAAAATGACAACCACGACTCATGACATCTGACAATCACGACCCATACAACATTACAACCATGACCCATATATAATGACAATCACGACCCATGTAACATGTAAATTTGATGTAAATTACCAATTTGCACTAATTATTAGTTGTTTGAGTATAATCTTTATCTAAGTGACAGCACGGGGAATGATCGATGTAGTGAAGCTAAGTGGAATGAAGTGTACGTGTGGTGAGCTTGGTTCAATGTTACTGTCTTGTGTTCATGTGATAGCAACCTGTGATAAATATCAACTTCATATGTACAAATACTGCTTTCCATTCTACTCCAATGAAATATATTGTAAAACATATTAAGAGCCAGTTTACCCGGTGCTTGACAAGATACAATGAAACATTCCAAACAAAGTGAAAGTTTTATGTTAGAATATGAAGCTTCCAGAAACGAGAAGATTTGCTGGAAGACCGAAAAAGGTTCGAGATGCAAATGAATAGGTCACAATCGGTGTCGATGCACTTTCATCCCTGCAGGATGAGGCTGATGATGACTTATTACTTTTATTTTTTTTTCTTATATTGTTTCTGATAATGTAATGTAATCTCACCAATGAGCATTTTGGCCTTGTGAACTGTAAAATACTTATTGATTCATGAACTGCTCTGCAAGTTAACCACGATCTAATGTGGATGGCAATCACGAACTGTTATGAATTTAAACCACGACCCAAAGATTAAATCATGTACTTAACATCTAGTCATGGTTGTCATGATATATGGATCGTGGTTTTCATGTTATGTGTGTCGTGCTTTCACATAGGGTTGTGGTTGTCAACAACAATCCAATATGGATGATAACCATGATCCATTACAACTGTAAACCACGACCCGTATAACACGACAACCACAACAACCACGACCCATACATCATTCCATTTAGGGTCCATGTATCATGACAATCACGACCTATACAACATTACAACCATGACTCATATATAATGACAATCACGACCCAATTTATATCATTACATTCAGGGTCCATGTATAACAACCACGACCTATACAGCATTACAACCATGACCCATATATATATAATGACAATCATGACCCATGTAACGTGTCAAACACGACCCAAAGAGGATGATAATCACGAATCGTTGTACATTTGAACCACAACACAAAGATGAAATCGTGTACTTAACAATGCTTTATGGTTGTCATGATATATGGATCGTGGTTGTTATGTTGTATGGGTCGTGCTTTCACATAGGGTCATGTTTGTCAACGATGATCTAATATGGATGATAACCACGATCCATTACAACTGTGAACCATGACCTATGTTTCATGTCCACCACGACCCATGCAACATGACAACTATGACCCGTATAACATAAAAAACCACGATTCATATAACATGACATCCATGACCCATAACCACTGGAACCCACGAACCATATTCCATGACAGCCATGAACCATATTACGTGACAACTACAACCCATGTTCAATGGGCCATGTTCAAGGCCCAACCCTTTGGCCCACAACTTTGTATCGTGGTTGTTATGTTATATAGGTCGTGGTTTTAATATGTGATGGGTCCTAGGTTTCAGTTATTACGAGTCGTGGTTTTCATCGTATGTGGATCATTGTAGTCATGTTATATAGATCATAGTATTTGAATTTTACAGACCAATATGCCCTTGACACATAAAAAGAGGTAATGATGAAAAGGTAAGGTCGGTGCAGGATTTCTTCTATTGTGTTGGTATGTCTCGTATGGCTATGGTAATCCCTAGTTGTGGGACAAATCTGATGTAAATTATCAATCTATACTGATTATTAGTTGTTTGAGTATGTCTTAATCTTTATCCAAAAATACGAACGTTACTTACAGATAAAGTTGACCACACTGAAATAAATAGTTATGAAGTGTTGAGAACTACGTGGGTCGTACACCCTTCTGACAACGATCCATTTTTATGATATGCCTTTATATATGTACATTACATACGATGATCAGGTTAGATGACACTTACAGATCACTCTGGGCCCCACATATCTTAGTTTGTACTGAAATAATATGTCGCATGTACGTACAAAAAAAATGACAAGAAAAGGCGAAAAGGTTAGGTACATAAAAAATGGTGAGAAAAGACGAAAAGGTTACGTACATAAAAAATGGCGAGAAAAGGCGAAAAGGTTTGCGTACGACTCCCAATACGTAATACTAATCATCGATCATCTTGTTATAGTCTATGGACCCATCATAAATCGGATCTAATCCGTTAGAATTGTTCAAGGTTAATATATTCCTTGGAAATTCTCATAATGATACCGTATCGAGCCATCAGTGGCCCACACTAATATATTCCTTGAAAATTCTCATAAGTGAATCAAGTCCTGGAAGATATGTTGCGAGCTTGTGTTTTGGATTTCAAAGACAGTTGGGATGATTGTCTTCTGTATGCAGAGTTCGCGTATAATAATAGTTTCCAGGCGAGTATCGGCATGGCTCCCTATGAGGCGTTGTATGGTTGCCCGTGCAGAGCACCACATTGTTGGGCAGAAATTGGTGAGCGTAGTTTGCTTGGCCCAGAGTTGGTGCAGGTGACTTCAGAGAAGGTTGACATCATTCGACGTAAACTTCTGACAGCGCAGAGCAGGCAGAAGAGTTATACTGATACGAGGCGTCGACCGCTTGAGTTTGTAGTGGGAGACCATGTTTTTCTAAAGGTCTCTCCTATGAAGGGAGTTCTGCGGTTCGGTAAGAAGGGAAAGCTGACGTCGAGATTTATTGGTCCATTTCAAGTTCTGGATCGAGTGGGAGCGGTAGCATACCGCCTTGCTTTGTCCACACCTCTTGCGGGCGTGCATAACGTATTTCATGTTTCTATGCTGAAGAAGTACGTTCCTGATCCTTCGCATATTATCAGTTGGGAGCAAGTGCAGTTGAGTAAGGATGCCACTTATGTACTGCGACCGACGCGTATTCTCGACATGAAGGAGCAGGTATTGCGTAGCAAGGTTATCCCTCTTGTGAAGGTGCTATGGACGCATCATGGTGTGGAAGAGGCTACTTGGGAATCTGAAGCTGAGGTCAGGAAGACCTACCCTCTGATCCTTGAGGATTATATGAAGGTATGAATTTCGAGGACGAAATTTTCTTTAAGGGGGGTAGATTGTAACGACCTTGGAATTTTTGTGCTAATCTTTCCTTAAGTAGTTGTTTTGGGGTAATTAGCGCTTTACTCGATTGCTTGTGAAATTCGCATCAATCACTTTAAATTGTATCTGCATGGCTCTAAACGTGTAGATTAGTGAGCGCTACGTTACTCTGAAACCTGGGATCCATCGCTAAATCCAGTTGTTCTGGGGAATTTTTGGAAGATCTGGATCGGACCTGGACCGCGCGTCGAAAGTCCGATGGCGATGATCTTAGGCTGTTGCGGTCACCGAGTTGGGCTTGACTATCACCTCGAAAATCAAGTCCATGTGACGTTCTAGGTCGATTTGCTTGAGCTCGGAGTGAAGAGTGTGAGAACGGTTGGAATTTATTAAGCTTTTATGAAATCTGAGTCGTGTCACTTGCGCGACGATTTTAAGCTATCTGACCGTTGGATTCTGACCCAATTTCACCCTCTGATCAGGATAGTTAGCCCAAGCATATCCTAGTGCTTGTGGACCTAATCAAGATTTCGTGACCGTTGTTTTGAGTGTGGTCCGCCACGGCTGATCTGAAGAGCCGGTCGGTACGAAAACTCTGCCTGACCTAGATCCATGGTCAGTGAGCTTAAGTCCGACCTTTCGTGGTTATAGGCCCACCAGAAGTGCTTCGTTGGATCGAGAAAGGCATGTTTTGGTTATAACCTAAGTATACATTGTCCCTAGGGTTATTTTCATCAAGAATAGGCCTATTTATAGTCCTTAAACCCTAGCCCTCTTTTCCATACGAATTTTCTCTAACCCTAGCTTGGAAAGAGAGTGGAAAAGAGAGAGTAAGTGAGAGAGATAAGTTGGTGAATCATCTTGGTTTCTTCCTTGTTCTGCTTCATCTTTGAACCTTCACTTTGAATCGTTCTTCTGACGGTTCTGAGTTCTTTTGGGGTAAGTTAACCTAACCCTAACCTGTGTTAGAGCTTAGATTAGTTTTGGTGTTGTTGTATCTCATTTCTATCCTTGTTTTAGGGTATTCTATCGCCGTTGACGAAGACAACTCGTCTAAATCAGTTCGGTGGTTCTTTCTTCGCTTAAGGTGCGGACTTTAAGTGTATAGGGTTTTCAAGGCTTTCAACGCCAGTTAGTGATTTATTGTTGTTATGGATGAGATTTCACATGCCAAATGTTGTGTTTACATTGTTTTCCTGATATGCATGTGTTATATTGAGATTTGTGTATTCTATGTGTATTTATAAAGTACCGTATACATATAAAATATGCACTTGTGTTTGCCATGATTATTTGTCATGTATGTATGCTAGATGCATGTATGACAACTCCTTGGTAAAAGGAATTATCTAAGTGCATGTATTTCAACATACGTCATGTATGTTGTTCCATGTATGCTAAGTGTTTGTAGAAATGCATGAATGATCTAAAGTGTAACTTATTACACTAATTGTGGGCGTTGAGAAGTGATTCTCAATACTCCTATTGATGCGCATGATTTCCTTTATGCAAGTTACATTCCAAGTTATTTAAATTCAAGCATTACCTATGCTTACATTTATGTTAAGTTGATATTCTTCAAATGCGTATGTACCATGATTTGAGTTGTTGTTCTATTATTGTTTTACATTCCATATGAATATCTGTAGTAGTGTAAGGTGTTTGGGACTATGCCTTAGTCCAGGAAATCGGTAATTGACCCTATATTCGTGGTTGAGATTACTTTCGCCACGTAGGACGTATTAGACGAACCCGAGTCATATTAGAGTTGTCGGCAGTGGTTTGGCCACGCGGAGTGTTTGCGCACTCTATGTCACTCAATTCAACATGCGCTCGTGCTAGTCGAGTTCGTCAAGTAACCCGATTGTCCGATGTATGTTTACCATGTATGGACGCTATTGCTTGAATCTAGGGTACCGAACTTACCAGTGAAATCCTATTAACTATGGTACTTGATCCGCCAAGACTCATGAGCCGAACATGGTGGTATGGGACACCGTGGCGAGCTATCGGCCTACACTGGGGTGATGAGCCTCCCCGTAGTGACCAGTGAGCAATCAAACTCGTGAGCCGATTATGGTGGTATGGGACACCATATTCGTGCTGTCGGCCTACATTGATTGGTGACGAGCCCTTTGTAGTGACCTCGAGCATACCTGGATACCGCAAGGAGGCGACGAGCCAATCTGTGGTAGTAAAGGCATGAAAGGCGTGCATTGATTGGTGACGAGCCCTTTGCTACGACCTCAAACATATGATCGTATAAGATGTCTAGGATTGACGACTCTAGTATGGATCACTGTTTGGATGGTGATATGAGGAAAGTATCTTAGCTTCCCAATCTTGTTGTGTGAAATGGACTAATAACAACTTGGTAATCATATCCATGCACCGCATTTGCATGTGCTTTGTAGATGTGGCGCACTTTAAGGCGATGTCATACGTAACGTAAGATGAAGACGCTGAGGGTGTACGCGTGAGGGCACGCATCGTATTGCATTCATCCTTGCATTAACAAGAGTACTTAGGATTTATTTAATTGTCCTGCTTTATCATTACTGTTTGATTGAACTGATAACATGTTAACCAGTGCCTTATTGTTCCACTGAGTTGATCACTCACTCCCACGTTTCTGGGGCGGTGTTAAACACCCACCAGACTCCCTGATGTTGCAGATGTGGATGCGACTTCTGAGGCAGAGTGGGAGCTGGATGATGACGAGGCTGCCTTCTCCTATATGCAGTTTTCAGACGGGTTTTAGCGAGCCTCGGTCTGGTGTGCAGGATTTTGGGATTATTTTTGGGAACTTAAATGATGTAATTTGATACTTACAATTTTGTTAAATAACACTTTCATACGATCTGGCTTGTATATGTAATTCAAGGATTTACACTTGTACACATATTTTTCTATAAGTCTTCCGCTTGCTTTATTCACTTATCCCTGAATCATATCTGTGTTTTGGCTTAATCTATTCCATGTTTTATGCACTAATACAGTCAACATACATCCATCATTAAATATGTTGCATAAGTGATGTTTTGGAACTCGGGAGCTGAGTTATGCTCGACCCCCGAATTTCAGGGCGTTACATTTGGGCATACGAATGGTTCCCCAAACTCACCGATGATAGTGGGTGGGCCGTTAGAAGACTGCCTACAAGGATTCTTTGAATACTAAATTAGGATCCCATAGAGTAGGAAGATATCCCCCCATCTCCAAAATCTTCACAGTTGTACCGGTAAGAGTTATTTATTTAGTAGTGTAATTTAATTATGTAGTATGTGTATAATTAATAAATCAATTTTGCTCCTGTAGGTGATGCTAGTTCCAGAGCTTCGACCAACAGTCGAAGAAGCAGAGACCGAGATTGTCAGGAGTATAACTGATGAAATTTATAGAAAGGACAAGGCTTTGCAGGCAACACCCATGACAGATAAAAATCAAGAGGACGTGGAGGAAATAAAAAATAAAATTGAGGTTGATCTTAAAGCCTCCCTTGAGGAAATAAAAAATAAACTTGAGGCTGATCTTAAAGCCTCCCTTGAGACCTTTATTAGCAAGATATTTAGCGATAATAAAAAATCAAGATTCGCGATAAATAAATTTAATCAGTGGATTGAGACCATTACCACTGAAGTGGGAGGAATAAAGGATGAAGTAAAGCGGATTGATGAGTTTTGAGGAGAAATAAAGCAACTCAAGGAGGAGAATGCTTCTCTCCGTGAAGAAGTGAAGTTGATGAGAGGGGATATTAATACAAAATACGTACGTGAAATTGCTTTGCTTCATTTGTTAATAGGTCACTGTGAATGTACCGTCTTCTAATATAATGTATGATTTTAATATAGGTCAACAACACAACAACAACAACAACTGATGATGATGGGATGAGCCATCTCAAGCGTTTTGAAGATGGGATAAGCCATCTCAAAGATAACAATGCTTCATTGTAGGAGCAGATGAAGTAGTTAATAGATGAGTTTCAAGCAATGAAGGTAAATAAATAATAGATCGTGGTTATCATTCACAATGGGTCGTGGTTGATGCACGACCCAACATTAATGGAAGCCACGATCTAGACATGGGTAGTAGTTACTGTGAAAAATGGGTCGTGGTTTCTATGAACGATGGATCGTGGTTACCACACATAGTGGATCGTGATTTTCAACTAAAAGGAAGTTTAACTTGAAGTTTAACTTGACTTGTTACGCACTTATGGAGCTGGGAACCATAACGATCAACAGGTCATGAAGTCTGTTAAGTTAAATGAAAATCTTATAAATATAGTCCTCGGTTATGGTAAACCTCTATGGAAATATGAAGTGGTAAGATCTTAGTTACTTTTACATGTACATGGACTTCGATGATTTTATCAATGATAGAAAGGCATGAGTTTAACTCTTGTCGTATTTTTTGTGCTTGACAGTTATACATCCCTCTCAACACAAGGCAGCAACACTGGTTTATGGCAGTTGTTTATCCAAGAAAGAAAGATGTCGCTTTATATGACAACATGCATATTGATTGGAAAGAGAAAAATGAGTTGATCATCGCATAAGTAATGGACGGACTGAGGTGGTTATTCCATATTCTTGATGGTGGAGCTAAGGTCTAGGAAAAGCCATGGAATGTGAGGACAATGCGCAATACAACTCTGACGATTATGGCATATACATGCTGAAATACATAGACTTCTTGAGTGGCATGCATGCAATTGATTTTATACCTGTAAATATATATTTATTCGTCTACATTAAGTCTTGATTGCTTTGTCTTTTGTTTTAATATTAGTTCATTCTTTTTCTGTAGAAGGAAATTCCTAAATTTAGAAACATAATTGCATACGACTGTAGACAGTACATGAAAGAAGCTGATGCTACTTTCACAAAGAAACAAGAAGAAATACTAAGTAAGCCAATGAAGAGAGCCAGACACTAATTTGGTATTGAATGCTGTATGGATTGGTGTATATAAACATTTCTTCTATTGTTATCTGTATTGGTTATGTGAATAAGATGGGTCGTAGTTGTCTTGTACTTAGGCTCGTCGTTGTAATGTTATATGGCTCGTGATTGTAAACCACGAGCCTTTGTGGATGGCAACCACTATCCATAAAGCGTAATAACCACAAACCATATTAACTGACAATCACGATCCATGCAACACGACATCTATGACCTATATAACATAACAATCAAGACCCGTATATCATTACAACCACGACCCTTATAACATTACAACCACGGCGCATATAACATTACAACCATGACCCATCTAACATGTCAACCACCACCCATGTAACATGTCAACTATGATGCAACATAGTGGGGCCAATGAGTTAGGACTTTAATTACAAGAAGAATAGGACAAGGAAGAAGTTTAATTACAAGAAGAACAGGACAAGGAAGAAGAAGAGGACCAGGGTGAGAGCTATAAGTCGGCCGATTTGAGGGCTTCAAATCTTTTAGCGGCCTTAGCTTTCGTTTCCTTTACGGCATTGCACCTCTCGATCCAGTGCAGCCTTTTCTTGTTAAAATCCTGCTCGTGAGTACAGTGTAGTATGTTCTTCCCAGCTAGTTCAAAGCGGGCTAGCAGAGCCCTGCACTTAGCACTAAGGGCCGACAGGCGAGACAGAGCGGAAGAACACAACTCAATTTCTCTGTCCGCATCTAAAACATTATCTCCGAGTTGCCGGAGTTCTAAAATTGTCTCCAGAATTTCCTATGGAGGCCGTTGATCTTCAGGAAGATTGTTAACATCTCTGAGGAAAGGGAATGGATCACCCATAAAGTTTTCGATGCTAGGAATACCATTTCTAGAATTACGAGGAAGTAGCGACATTAATGTGATTTCCTGAAAAAGAATATGACACTATTACCGAAGGGTCGTGGATATGACAAACAATGGGTCGTGGTTGAGAACAACGACCTAGTGTGTATGACAACCACGACCCTGTCGTGTGATCTTGGTTCACATGCACCTTAGATCATGGTTGTTATCCACTTTGGATCGTGGTTGTCAACTAATGTTGGATCGTGGATGGGGGGAAAATGAATTGGCTACTCCCCCTGTCACCAGACATGGGCCCAACCATGATTTATGTGTTTCATCCATTCCGTTCATCTATTTTTACATATCATTTTAGGGCTTGATCCCAAAAATGAGGCGGATATAAGTCTAAGGTGGAACACACCACAAGAAAATAATAGTGATTGGATATCCACCATGAAAATCCTCCCAAGGCCCATTGTACTGTTTATTTGACGTCCCAACTATTGATTAGGTCGTACAGACAAAGATGTGGTCCACTTGAGATTGGGATATACCTCATTTTTGGACTCATACCATAAAATGATATGCAAAAATGTATGGACGGCATGGATGAAACACATACATGGTGGTGGGGCCCACAAACCCTCGAACACTAGCCATTGGCTAGTGGCATTACATGCCTTTCGATCCTAGGAATACCGTTTCTCACCGGCCATGGGCCCAACCACGACCCAAATCAGCTGACAACCACAACCCGTGTACCATGAAAACCACGACCACATAACATGACAACCGTGATCCATAACAACTGGAGGCTACGATCCATATACTGTGACAACAATGATACAAGGTTATGGGCTAGACGAGTTGAACCCTACACAAGGTAGTGAAAGGCACGATCCTTGTAGCATGACGACCACAATCCATATCAATTGAGAACAAGGATCCATGACAACCACGACCCATGTAACATGATAATCACGACTCATGTGCATTTGAAAAGCACGATCCATATAATATGATAACCAGGGTCATGGCAGTCACTGTCGGTGGTCGAGGTTTGAAAACGTGAAGTCATAATTTTCTACTATTAATAGTGCGAGGAAAGGGAGTGAAAGCAACGAGGGTATGGTCAAATATTCATGAAACCAAGACCCATATATCATGACAACCATGACCCTTATCAACTGCGTCCTTTACTACATTACAACCATGATCCATATCACAAGAGAACCACGACCCATATAGCCTGCATTTCCTGCTCATGTAGTCTATCAATAGTCATCTCTACGTTGTGGTCCATATAAGATATATATTTGAATGAAATTTAGTATCCACGGTGTAAATAGATCGTTTCGTTTGATGGACTAGCCCATGTAGTCATCAATTTAGTGCAAGTTACGCCATAGTACCACTCTTATAGGCTAGTGAACTAATGGTTAATGTGATTAGGATGTAGTGCGACCCAATGTGTATGACAACCAATGGATCATGGTTGGAACCATGACCCAGTGTATATGACAACCACGACCTTGTTGTGTGATCGTGGTTCATATGCACATTGGACCGTGGTTGTTATCCACGTTGAATCGTAATTGTTATCCACCTTAGATCGTAGATTGGGGGAAAACGGATTGGCCACTCCCCCTGTCACCAGCCACGACCCAAATCAGCTGACAACCACAACCCGTGTACAATGAAAACCATGACCACATAGCATGACAACCACGATCCATAACAACTAGAGGCTACGATCCATATACCGTGACAACCACCACCCATATAACCTGCCAACCACGATACAAGGTTATGGGCCAAACAAGTTAGGCCCTACACAAGACAGTGAAAGGCACGATCCTTATAACATGACGACCACGACTCATATCAAATGAGAACAAGGATCCATGACAACCACGACCCATATAACATAACAACCATCACTCCATGGGAAACCACGACCCATATAACATAACAACCACGACCATAATTATAATACAATATGAAAAATAGTTCTCTTCAACAGGCACCCAACGAGCTGAAAAACTCTTTTGAGAATATCTTCTTTAAGCCTGAACATAAGTTGCAAAACGACGAGTTCATAGGAAACGAACAGTTCTCTTCGGCGGGCACCCAGCGAGCTGAAAAACCACAACTCCATGGGAAACCATGACCCATATAACGTAACAACTATGACTCATATAACATGACAACCACGACCATAATTACAATACACTATGAAGAACAGTTCTCTTCGATAAGCAACTAGCGAGCTGAAAAACTCTGTTGAGAATGTCTTGTTTTAACCTTATCAAAAACTCTATTCAAAAGGTCAGGCTTAAACAAGACATTCTCAACAGAGTTTTTCAGCTCACTGGGTGCCCATCAAAGAGAATTGTTCTTCATAGTGTACTGTAATTATGGTCGTGGTTGTCATGTTATATGAGTCATGGTTGTTACGTTATATGGGTCGTGGATCTTCACTCTCTGGCATTTGGTCCCTGGATCTTCACTTATCTACGAAAACGAAAGAAGAAGAAGAATAAGGTTTGTAAAAGGTGAATAAAGGTGACATTCGGCCCTTCACAAGCTCATAAACGCTTCCGTCCACGCCATGGGGCTGGTATTCGGTGCTCTGTGGGCCCAACCATGATGTATGTGTTTCATCCATTCCGTTCACCTGTTTTTACAGATCATTTTAGGTCTTCTTCACAAAAAATGAAAGGGATATAAATCTAGGGTGGACCACAAGACAGGAAAACAGTATTGATTGGATTTCCACCATTAAAATCCTCTTAAGGCCCATAGTACAGTTTATTTGACATCCAATCTGTTGATTAGGTCATACAAATACAGATGAAGGGAAGAAACAAAGATTAGCTTGATCCAGAACTTTTATGTTCCCTAAAATGTTTTTAATGGTCTATAACGGTCATTCAGCACTGTTTCCTGTAATGTTGTCCGCTTGCGATTGGGGTATACCTTGTTTTTGGAATCATACCATAAAATGATCTTTAAAAATATATGGACAGCATGGATGTAATACATACATGGTGGTGGGACCCACAGAGTAACCGATCCGTCACTTTCTCGGGGGTTGAAACAGAAGGTAACTTCTACTTCACTCCAGGACCGTACGACTTCTGAACCAAGGACATGGGCATTTTTGTCCGAAACAATATCTAAAAGATGTGAGAAGGCCACTTTTGGAATATATGGAACGCCATTGATTTCTGAGGTAAGTTTTCAATGGTAAGAATTTAATCCCCTTTGTGTGGTCCACATGAGACTTGGATCTTTCTTATTTTTGGGCTCATATCGTAAATCATTTGGAAAAATGGATGGACGGTGTGGATGGAATCCATACATTGCATGGGCCCCTCAAAGCCCAACCTGTGTCAGGCTCAAAACAGGCAGGGGAAGTACCTAATCTACGCCCTCCATTTTGGCACCTTATTTCAGGGCATGAGCCCCATGTAAATTTAAATCTCAAGTGGACCGCAACATCTGGAAACAGGAGTGATTTAAATCTAGGGAATGTCTATTGTCTTGTATAGTTTTTCCTCCATGAGATGAAGAATAGGTCTTATTTCTAAAAAAAAAAAATTTAATTAAATAAAAATAAAAAACCTCTCACCCTTAAAACTTCCTTAGATCTACTAATGTTTATTTGTCATCAAACCTGTTGATTAGGTCACAGAACCCAAGATGTTAACAAAACACAATTATGGTGACAGGAACAAACGTGTAAGTAGTGCATATGGTCATATATGACCATAGTATAATTACGATCATCTCACGAAAGAACTTTTTTTTTACCCTAGAGATCCCTTTGCCTCAATTGCGGTTGAGGCTCAAGTCTCAATCGCCAAATACAAACCGTAGGATTAAATCGGGAGTTTGAGATAAACTGGTGAATGAAAATTTTCTTATGCTTGTCTTCCCACTTAGGATTTAGAACCGTCCACTGAAGCCCACAGGCCGATAGGTCTAATGATCAACTGTCCATGTTCTAGATTCCATTCTATGAAAGCCATCATGATAAAATTATACTGAAAGGATATATGACAACTGTCTCTGTCTATACATGAACCTTGAAGTTTGGCGGGAGAATTTTCAATGGCTAGTATTCAATCCCAAAAATCAAATTTTAGGATCATAAATGAAGAGTTATCATAGGAGTATACATTATTTATTGTAGTAATAGAATTTGGACGGTTTAGATTATTAGACCATCTCAGCAAGCATGTAGGTCTTAATTGATGACATACACTGCATCCTAAGTGGGTCCACAACCAAAAGCTTTGCAAGGTCCACTGACCATGTCTATATGTCTATTTGATATCTGCTCTGGTCACCAATTTTATCATATCAATATTAGGGCATGATCCATAAAATTATCTAAATCTAATCCATCCTAAGATAAATTTGTTGAAGGCAATATCATGTAAGAGTATGAATTCCGAGCACTAAGGGCCTGTTTGTTTTTCAAAGAAATGAGAAATACCTTGGTAAACAGTAATTATTACAAGTTTGAAAATTCATGGGAATTTGTGCCGGTGAAATTAGTTCAAAAGATGTAATTTTAATTTTTGAACTGCAAGGTAATGAGAATGATATATCCATTCCGTCAGTCTGTTTTATTACAATATTTTGGAACATGAGACAAAAAATGAAGCAGATCCAACACTCAAGTGGCCCACGCCAAAAGAAACAGTGGCCCTACAAAGATTTTAACGGCAAGTATTCGATTCCCTTTTTTGTATGACGTGATCCAATTGAGTAATGGATATGCCTCAATTTTTTACTCATGCTATAAATTCAACTGGAATAATGGATGAACGGTGTACATAAGCGAAATGCATCACAGTGGGACCCACAGATATTTTATAACATTCTTGGTTTTCGTGTCCAAAAGTAAGTAATCATATCAAGTAAGTTGCAAATACAGGAGGCAAATAATTATTACTTTTTTATACTGCATTTACCATTTCACCTGCTTTTTTTCAAAGCAATGGAAAATTACACGGTAAAAAATAATTATTACGTTTTCAACTGTTTGAAAATTCATAAGAATTTATAAACTTGGTTAAAAAGATATAATTTTAATTTTTTAACTGCAAGGTAATGCATATGTTATATCCATTCCGTCCATCTATTTTATTACAACATTTTGGAGCATCAGACAAAAAATGAAGCAGATCTAATACTCAAGTGGCCCACACCAAAAGAAACAGTAGCCTCACAAAGTTTTTAATGGTAAGTATTCGATTCCCATTTTTGTATGACGTGGTCCACTTGAGTATTGGATATGCCTCAATTTTTTACTAATGTTATGAATTCAACTGAAATAATAGACGAACGGTGTGGATAAGCAAAACGCATCACAGTGGGACCCACAGATATTTTGTAATATTCTTGATTTCCGTGTCAAAAAGTAAGCAGCTAAATCAAGTATGATATAAATGTTGGGGGAAATAATTATTACTTTTTTACACGGTATTCCCAGCTCACGGGAAAAGCAATCTACTGGGTCATATTAAAAATTCAAGACTCAAAGATAGGGATGACCAGGAGGCTATAGCTTTTATGAGGAAGTAATGAGAACACAACGGTCACATCTAAGATAAGATAAGAGGTGAAAGTCCATCCCATATCCTACCTAAATCCATGTGGGAAATCTGATTTATATAAATAATAATAATAAGCTTTAAATATTAAAATTTGGTCATTTTTGGCAACTACTTTCAACAGTCAATCTCAAACTCTTTCAATTTAATTATACCGTTGCTATCTGCGACAGTGATCATTTTCAGCATGCCGACAGGTATGAAGACTGGCACGTGATATGAAATGAGAACAGAAGGAATCAACGTGTCATGCACCTAAGAGCTCCATCAATCTAGTCATGTTAGCGTACGCAGATGGTGATTGTGGTTTTCAGCATGGGACAAGTAGGAATATCGGCGTGAACATATATTTCAGAGTTAACGTGTTAAGCACGTCAATGTCTATCAATTTAGTCGCGCCAGCCACTCAGTGTCTATCAATTTAGTCAATTTAGTTGCGCCAGCCGGTCAATGTCTATCAATTTAGTCGAGCCAGCCAGCATAGAAAGCTATGCAGATGGTGACCTCAACTTCATCCGTTAATCAGGGGCGGCTCAACATTTTTGGGCGCCTTACGCAAGTTATAAAAATGAAGTTTTTTAGTTTAAAAAATAATAATTAATAAATTAATAAATTCAAAATTAAACTATAAATTTGCTTCTTACCTTTTTAGATGTAAAATTACTGATTGAAATATGAATTCTTGAACAATAAAACCTGCCAAATCGTAGATTTATTGAAGCAACAACAACCAACGGATCAAGACTCTGAGAAGTTGATTTGTCGATTATTCAAGAAGTTGTTTTGCAGATATTGTTTAGCAAAAAAGTAAAAAATACTATGAGATTGACAGCTTCTTTACTTAGCAAAAAAGTCGGTTGTGTTGTGCGATTGCCTTGCTATTTAGTAAAAAGAACAATTCACTACTAATAATTTAATTAGACATTGATGTGCTTCTGTATCATTAGAAAAATGAAGTTAGAATTTAATTTAGAAAAATGACGTTAGAATTTAATTTTTTTGAAAACTTAATTAGCAATAAAGTAGATAGTTTAGAAGAAGAATTTATTTGAAATGATGCTATTGTTTTGAAAAGAGACGATAGAGCTAGACTATTATTATTGATAGTGCTAGTTTCTAGGATTTGTTGTTTATTTTCAATTTCAAATTTGTAAACTAATTTTTAGATGTTCCTATTTTATAGGCATTTTAATAAGTTTTATTTCAAAAATTTTAGGTTTTTTTACCTTCTTAATTTTAATTCGGCTATAATATAGGACCTTCATAATTAAGAAATTTTAATTTTGCTATAATATAGGCCCTTCATAATCAGGGGGCCTTAGGCGATTGCCTCACCTACCTACCCCTTGGAGCTGCCCCTGCCATTAATTTTGATAGAACCAGGTGTGGTGGTTGAACACCTGTCATTGAAAACTTCTTGAGGTCCACAAAAGTGTTGGATCCTTTTTAATTTTAAGACATGACATAAAATGATATTGAAAAATGAATATACTGGTGTGGATATAATACATGTTAACGAAATTACATCTAAATCTATTTAACTTGCAAAAAGTACATGTTGGTAGTAGATATAAGAGGGGAGGATTGTGTAAGATCCCTATTTTGCTTTACTTCTTACTATAGTAGCAATGGTAATTATTGCCTTTTTCTACTATACATTACAACACATCCAAACACGCCCTAAGAACTCACAGGGTATAGTCAGTGTACAGTACTAGTAAAAATATGGCTATGGGAATAGTTTTGTGTCAACAATAATAGTGTAACATCCAAACTATGAATCAAATGGGGGTGTAAAGATGGGATGCACCAAAAATCATGCTGATAAAAATCTTACATGGGCCACACCATATGAAGCAATGTAAAAACATGCCCAAACCTCCAAATTCAAGCAATGTGGCCAACCTATATTTTGATTGGATTTGTTTTGGAGCATCCTAGAACATGAGGCCCATCATTATAAATGGTTTAGATCATTGAAAAGACCATTAACCAAGCACTAACGACCCAACATATCTTATAGCAATACATCATTGATGTACTCAAGCAAATCTTGTGTGTTGATTCTTTCCCGAACTCTCTTTTCTTCTCCTTATTACAAGAGCACATATGACTTCAACTATACATGCGTGCAAGTAGATCTGGGCATTTCTGATCTGGACCGGTGTATTCGACCTGATCCGATCCGAACTGAACTGAAGGCTTGGATCAATGCGATTTGAGTTGGATCAGTCAGATCTGACCGTTCATTGAATCGAGTTTGGATCATGGTCAATTCGGACCGATCCGAACCAAAATTCAAACCGAATGGGTCCGATCCGATCCGGACCGATTCAATGGTGGAAATCAATACTTCTACCTTTTCTGTGGTATGTTCCGCTTGAGCTTTGGATATGCATCAATTTTAGGTTCAACCACTAAAATGATCTGGAAAAATGAATGGACGGCGTGGATAAACCACTTGCATTCATGGTGGGCTCCAACAGAGTTTACTAGGAGACCACTTGCGTGCACAGCACATCAACACAAGCACGGATTAGCCACTTACAGGTTGAGTAGCGAGACTAGCTACTGAAGTGATGTCAAAATGTTCCGTGGGCGCCACTATGATGTATGTTTTGTATCCACACCTTCCATCCATTTGGAGAGATCATTTTAGCGAAATATCCAAAGAATGAGTTATATCCAAAGTTCCAATGGACCCCAACACAGAAATAGTGGGACAGTGATGCACACCATTGAAAATTTCTAAAGGCCACGAAAGTTTTAGATCAAGCTGATATTTGTGTTTTCCCTCATTTCATGTCTTTTTTTAACTTTTTAATATGTTGGATTTCAAATAAACATTATGATGGACGTTAGGATAGCTTCAACGCTGGAAATCACTCTCCCCACTGTTTTCTTTAGTGTGGTCCACTACAGATTTTTATTTGCATCATTCTTTGTTTCATACCCTAAAATGATATCTAAAAATGGATGAACGGTGTGGATATAACACATACATCATAGTGGGCCCCACAAAACTAGGTGATGCCAACTCAAACTGTCAAGCATCTAATTCACGTCTCATCATCACAAGGCTTTAGCATGTAACCATTTCGTGCCTAGCACGTCAAGACAAGCTGGTTTAGATACATGTCGTGCAAAGACAAGCAGAGATGTGCCTCGAGCTCCGAGTTGTACGAACGGTTCAAATGAGATCAAAATTACATGGGCCCCACAATGATGTATTTATTATATCCATACCATTTATCCATTTTTCGTGATCATTTTAGAGCATTTGGAAAAAAAAAAAAATCATATCTAAAGCTCAAATGGACCACACCGAAAATAGCAGCAAGGATAATATTTTCACCGTTAAAAAATTCGTAGGGCCCACCATAATGTTTATTTTCTATCTAATCTATTATTAAGGTTAAAAATACATGGATGAAGAGGAAAAACAAATTTTACATTAATCTGAAACTTTCGTGATCTCCAAAAGGGTTTCAATGGTAAACGTTCAATCCCCCACTTTTTTTTGCAGTGTGGTCCAACTGATCTTTAAATCTGTCTTATTTTTTGGCTTAAGCCTTAAGACAAACTCTACAAATGGATGGACGGTTTGGAATAACACATACCTCATAGTTTGACCCACAGACTCAACCCAATCCAAATCGTACCCAACCCAATCTGACCCGGTTTCCCTGACCGAGTCATACTCGGTTCGGGTCATGCCAACCATGCATCGAATCAGTTTGAGTTAGATGTCCCAGACTCGGTCCCGGATTGGATCGAGTTCAAGTCAGTTCATATAGATTTTGGACTGAATCGAGTTGGACCCAATCCGATCCGACTTAGTCCAATGCCCAGCTCCACGTGTAAGTCCTTGCAAATGACTTGAACCTTGGAATAAAGGAGGGTTAATAATTTGATAGATGGATGTTGTCTTTGCATGATTATCATCTAGGCAACTTTTCACACTACCGTGATTGTGGTGTTTGGCATGATTATAATGGCTATACCATGTAACTTTGCCCCTTTCCTTGTACTTCATTTTTTCTTGGCAAAGTCCAGTGGGCCCCACTATAATGTATTTGCTATATCCACACAGTCCATCCCATTTTTCCAATCATTGTAGGATACGATATGAAAAATGAGGTAAATCTAAAACTCAAATGGACCACACCACAAAAAGCTGCAGAAGCAATGACACCCCCTGTTGAAAACTTCTTTAGGCCCATGATGATGCTTATTTTCCATCCAATCTGTTAATAAGGTCACACGGACCTGGATGAACGGAAAAAGCAAATATCAGCTTGATCCAAAACTTATGTGGCCTCAAGAAGTTTTTAATTTTAGACATTCAATCCTCACTGTTTTTTATGGTGTGGTCCACTTGAACTTTGGATCCACCTCATTTTTTGGTTCATGATCTAAAATATTTTATGGTGTGGTCCACTTGAACTTTGGATCAACCTCATTTTTTGGTTCATGATCTAAAATAATCTGAAAAATTGGATGGACAGTGTGGATATGACACATGCATCATGTGAGGCATACAAAACTTTGACATGGTAACATGTTACATGCTAGAGTTTTGTACACGGCCATTACGGAAACTTGCGTGGTGTGTGGCAAACATTGGTTCAGATAACCCCATGTAGGAAATCTTATTTACACTTATAAAATAATGATAATAATTAGTCAGTTTTAGAAGCTACTTTAATTGGAGAATTTCCAACTATGGATTTAATCGAATGGTTGTTAATTCGGGATTAAGGATTCATCTTCTGACAAGTACTCAAAAAGGAATCTCTACTGTGAAGATAGACTTCAAAGTCTCTCTTCCTGCATGGAAGAGAGCAGGGGCGGCTCAACCTTCTTGGGGCCTTAGGTAAGTCGTAAAAATAAGCTTTTTTAGTTTAAAAAATAAATTTAAAATTAAATCATAAATTTGTTTCTTGCCTTTTTAGATGCAAAATTACTAATTGAAATATAAATTCTTGAACAATAGAACCTAACGAATCCTAAATTTGTTGAAGCAGCAACAACCAACGGATCAAGACTCTGAGAAGTTGATTTGCCGATTAATTGAAAAGTAGTTTTGCAAATAATGTTTATCAAAAAAGTAAGAAATACTTTGAGATTGAGAAGCTGCTTTGCTTAGCAAAAAAGTCGGTCGTATTGTGCGATTATTTTGCTTTTTAGCAAAAAGAACAATCCACTACTAATAATCTAATTAGACATTGGTGTGCCACTATATTGTTAGAAAAATGAAATTAGAATTAAATTTAGAAAAATAATGTTAGAATTTAATTTTTTGAGAACTTAATTAGCAATAAAGTAGGTAGTTGTGATCCTAGGTTTTAGGAGAAGAATTTATTGGGAATGATGCTATTATTTTGAAAAGAGATGATAGAGTTAAACTATTATTATTGATAGTGCTAGTTTATAGGATTTGTTTTTTATTTTCAATTTTAAATTTGTAAACTAATTTTTAGATGTTCCTATTTTGTAGGCCTTTCAATAAGTTTTATTTAAAAAAATTTAAGCTTTTTTGCTTCTTCTTAATTTTAATTTTGCTATAATATAAGACCTTCGTAATTAAGAAATTTTAATTTTGCTATAATATAGGGCCTTCATAATTAGGAGGCCTTAGGCAATTGCCTCACATGCCTACCCCTTAGAGCCGCTGGAGGGGCAAAGGAAGAAAGGGACCTGATAAGCAAAGAGAGGCAAAGGAGTCAACGAGCATGTCATCCATGCAAACTGTCCTATCAATTTACTCACACTAGCATGGAAAGTTGTGCAGACTGTGATCATGGAACGACCTTCATCTGCCAAAGTAGGACCTACCTTTCTTCATTAATGTTGCTAGAGTACATTAACTGTGTCTGTGATCATGGAAGGACCTTCTTCTGCCAAAGTAGGACCTACCTTCATTAATGTTGCTAGAGTACATTACATGCAGTATTGCTATTGGATATGCGTAAGTTTTAATCTTTCCAAAACTGATCAATGGGCCTCACCTTGGATGAAACGTGGAAAGCTTCGTGTTGGATGAAAGAGTGAAAGGATAGAACTCTTACGGCCAATGTTGGAGTCGAGTGTATGGCAGGGGGAATATTTTTGTCTCCACAGTAATAATTGTGTAGCATCCAAACTATGAATCCAATAGTGCCCATCATGAAGATGGGACACACCAAAAATCATGCTGGTCGAGAGCTCACTTGGGCCACACCATATGAAACGGTGTAAAAGCATTCACAAGCCTCCAAATTCAAGCAATGTGGCCCACTTATGTTTTGATTGGATTCATTTTTGGAGCATCCAATAGACCGTGAGGCCCATTATTGTAAGTGGTTTAGATCATTGAAAAGAGAATGATCCAAGCGTTAAAGCCCCAATATATCTTATTGCAACACATGGTGATGTAGGCAAGCAAACCTTTGGTGATAATCCTTTCAAGCACTGTTTTTTCTTATCCATTGTGGTAGAGCATGCATGACATAAAACTATACATGTGAGTTTGTGTGAGTTGAACAGTCAACAGGGAACAAAGAGATAGACATGCAATTTAATAGATGATGCTGCCTGTCCATAGTCATCACCCAAACAACTTTTAAACCGTTCCTAAATGAGGCGTCGTAGAAAACAGGAACAGTTCAGAACCGTTTTGGGTACCGTTTCAAATTTTAGAGACAGAATTTTAGGAACGGTTTTAAACCGTTCTCATGCCAATGGTCACATTTTCAGTACAAAATTTTAAGGTGGTTTTAGACCCTGATTAATGTTGCCAACGGTCAGATTTTAGGAACAATTTTAAACACTGATAAACACACGAAATTTAGGGTCAAGGGAAATAAATTAACAAAAGTATATTGCATTCCATCAAAATAGAGATTAATCCAACGAAAAACATAAGAAAATAATGTGCTTGAAGATGTTTCATTGCAAAATCAAATTTACAAAATAAGCTATAGTAGAGGCTAGCACTTCAAATTATAGCTTTGCAGAGATGACGTGTGAAGCTCCCTCAATGCATTGATCATCATCTCCTAGACCCACAGGAACAAGGCGCTTCCCACCTAAGAATATAAATAAATAAATAAATAAAAATACTAAGCATTGTTTCATGAAAATGAAAGGAGAGGAATAAGACATGCAAAACCATCAATCTATGTGCATGAGAAAGGTTTCCAAGAGAGTTCCTACCTTTCCCATGTCACGAAAAATTACTACACACTGTAAAGAATCTTGTCCGGGATAAGGAGATGCATGGAAGTGATATGTCTGACTCCAAATGTACGAACCATTGAATAACCTATGCCCCAACTTGTAATTGTACCTGCACCAATATCAGGTTATAAAAAAAGATTTTGAGGCAAGGCATAAACAAAGGTAATGCAAGCCAACCAATAGAGTAAATCAGTTAAATTCAAATCACAGACAAACAACAAACAGATCTCGGCTCTGGGAAGATGCAAAAAGATGCCAAAGGTAACTGAGCGAAAAAGAAAAGTCTCCCCACTAACGATTAAGATTGAACAATGGGAGCATGCTACAAAGGACTAGAAACACAAACACATCTGGGACCCCTCAGTGCAGGCCAATTAACCCTGCTTGATATGACATATTATGATGCAAAATGCACATCAGGCATAGTAAGCTTGAAATGTTTCCCGAGACGTTGTTGGTCTGTTAAAGGAAAAAAGAAGAAGAAAACTCACCATTATGGAAGATAAAAGCAATTTGGGAGCTCAAACCATCTGATTTGAAGTTCATCTTTTGCATATCGTGGGAGTACAAAGCGAGCTTTCTTTGTTGCATCAAATGAGAAGATCAGCTTCCCACCCTTTCGCCATTTCCTGAAAATAGGATTAAAGCAAGCAAAGAATTCTAGTTAATGTAATGGAACTAGCTTCACAACTATTGATTGCTCCAAACATTAACGAAAGGCATATACTGCACCTATGCATCATGTTTATCAAAATATCCCAAATATCACAAATCATATAAGATTCCAAACAATTTAGAATCGATCAATCGCTGTGAAATGCCAAGTTATTTACCCAAGGCGCACACGATCCATATAGAGCAAATGTCTTGAATGTCTGTTGATATTTGATATTTGATAGTGGTGGTGCAACTAAAGTGAATTCAGTATCATTTCATATTTTTAATTCATGTCTATTTAGTTTGCTTTGGGAACTAGTTCAGGTACCACCAATGGTTACAAAAGCAGATGCAACAGAGTCTAAAGTACTTGAATCTAAGGCCACCACCTAATCGATTTCCATACAATGGATCAATTCAAATTAATGAAAGCAAAAAAAAGTCACCGAACTGTTAACCCTATCATTTAATGAAGTTTGAAGTAATTTCCGGAAGAAAAATCTTGACTCATGAGGTCCTGCTTTTACCAATACAAACCACATGAACCATGTTACCAAATGACAAGTAGCATCGTAATGACAACACAGGAAGATGGCACTCAGATAACAAAAACAAGGAGTACATAAAATTTAGATTTTCCTGTGAGATTATAAAACAATGCTATTCAATTATTGGCATCAAATGCATTTGAATTTGAACTACAATTCCCTTTAAGTTTATAGTCCATCAAAGACGTAAATTCCACCTGAATTTCAATTAGAAGTTTGGGACCATCCTATCATGTGTGGCTTACATACGAAGATGAAGATGTAATGTGACGCACTTATTTACGATACAAAAATGTATAACTGGTAAGTAATGACAAGTCATAAAGCACGGACTTAATTCTATTTGAAATGTCGAGTTCTACTATGTGAGCTATTGTAATGGTAGTAAAATACTCAAATAGGCACATCTCCATTTCATCCACCCAACTCTAGTTATGTTGAATTAAAACTAGGCAACCTATTCATATTGTACATTTGTCAATAACGATTGATTGCCTCAGGTAAGATGTAAGTGACGATATGAGAACCTCCTAAACAAAAAAAAAAAAAAAAAGGAGGGGAGGGGGGGGGGGGGAGAAGGTGATTTATACATGATGCTTGGCCAATCAACTGGCCAGATGGAGACTGCCTTCTAGCAATGCAAACCAATTATCTGGTGATCCCAAATAACAGAACAGCAATGCTGAAAAACTTCCTCCATTGAACAATTATATTTGTACAATTGGTAGCCTGCAGGAGGATGATTTTGACAGCATTCTGCATTAAAGTGGTAAGAAAGAGGCTTGAGACATGAACCACCCATGATGGGGCCCAACAGGTGAACCAATAACTTTACAGCATACATAACATTACTAAGGAAGAACCAAATGATAACACAATCAATTCTGAATAACTTGTTTTTTCAGTGCCTAATCGTTTAAGTTAGCCCTAACAATATCTCATTTTGATCATTTCCACTCATGGAATTTCACAAGCACTTGACATATCCAGACAACAGTTGCAAGAAATCAGCATACTATAGAGTTAAGAAGCACAAAAGAACATGATACCACATATATAGCAGCAGCAATTCAAAAAAAAAAAAAAGGAATTTCATGTTAAAAAAAAAAAAGAATTTCTATTTAGAATGAGATGGGTGATTGATTTTGAACATTTCAAAAACTAAAAGCTAGAAATACCCGTGAAACCAAAACAAAATAAAAATAAAGACATGAGAAGGCATGCACATATCCAGGAATCAGATGTATGGCAAAAGCAAGTAGCGATACTAAAAGAAATCAAGTTATGACTACTCTCCAAATGTCTGAGAAACCCATCAAACATCCAAAAGCCCATAACTTTAAGAAAATAAAAATAAAAATAAACCAAAACCTGAAATCCCCAGTATAAAACATGCAAGAATCAAAAGAAAAGGATGGCCACTAGAAGACAAAATGAAAGTAAACACAAAACACAACAAAAATTTTCATAGAAAACCCAAAACCAACAAATTTAAGAATCTTATAGAAAAATAACTTTTTATATGAAAAACGAATAAAAAATCCAAAGGCATAACCTCAAGGAAGGTCGTGTGCAAGCACTCAGGAACAGAAGAACCCCATTCTATGATTTGCCTACTGCCCATTTACCAAAAAAAAAAAACAGTACCACTAATTAAAAGCAGGCCAACAAGAAAGAAGATAGTGTGCTCAAGTTCATTAGATCTTAAAAAAATTTTGAATTTTGATGTCATTGAAATTTTTATTTTTACGTGAATTTAGATGTCATTGAAATTTTTTGGGCCTACATATGACATACAATTTCTGAGTGCATCTGTATCAGCTTGTCTTCTTCTTCTTTCTTTCTTTTCTTTTTTTTTTTTCTTTATTTTTTAATTTAAATCGGTAGAATCATGTGATATAGAAGAAGAAACTAACCTGTGTTCCCTTCTCAAGTAAGAGAATTGCAAAAGATGAGACTCTAAACTGAATCTTCATACAGGGCTGCATAAAGACAGTATACAAACCATTAGCAAAAAATCTAAATTTCTCTTTCTTTTCGGAAAACTTATGTACTACCTAAACAATTTTAATGATTTTCTTTTACCTATCAATATTGCCTTTACAAACTGATATTTGGTGCCAAAAACATAATATCATAAAATTGAATCCTACTCCCACTTATAATCCATTTTTTAACATTATAATTAATAATATGATATATCAAGATTGAATCCTATTCCCGCTTATAAATATCATAAAACCAACAAAATAATTCACTAGTCATGAGATCACTCAGAGCTTGGAAAGGGCAACCAATAAACACTACTTAATAGTTTTGGAAGTGCAAAACCCCATCCTGGCTACATACAGTTGCAAAGGTACAATTTTGAATTCTACTTTCCTGCACGTGCCAATGTGCCACGTGGAAGTGAGATCTGAACTGTACAGGGTAAGAAAATTGCTCAATCCACACATGTGTCAACAATTAGCTATAGAAATCATAAAAAATGGTTGGAAAAAATCTCATTAATCTGAAACACGATCTCAATACAATGTATAAAACTCGACGAAGAAAAGCTAATTGTGAAGGACAAAAACCAACCAACAATAAAGTCAGCTCAAATAGCTAACGGAAAAAGAAAAGGAAAAGAAAAGTATAACTTAAGCAGCCATCCCATGGTTAGCATATGGTATCCTGCTAATGCATACATGAAGCAGTCAACTTGAAACAGAGGATCTATTACCTCACCCACTGCTGCCTTAAAGTGAATATAAATGGCAGACGTTCCAAGCCCTCAGAAACAGAAGTTCTACTACCACCACTGCCATGAATTGCTGCCTAAACCTGAAAAAGAAAATAAAAAGGAGCTTATGACAAAGTGATTCTTCAAGTACTCTTTCATAATTTGGTTGTTATTATTGTTAAGTAAATACCTGAAGTTGTTGGAATTTGACCAAGAAAATGCTGGATTCAGCATTTTGTGGGTTGCTTTCAGCATTCCTAAGCTACTAATACAAAAAGATTGAAGATCACCCTACAACTAGATAGATCCACCAGCCACATAACAGCTACTAACACATCCGCCAGCCAAGCTCCAATCACCCCTTCAACCATATGATAGCTAATAATACAAAAAGATTATACCAAAATAAGAATTTCAACCACTCTTATCAGTCTTATTCATGAATAGGAATCCAAAAGGATTATACTCAAATGGAAAAAAGTTTGGAATCTGCCAGCCCCAACTCATAGAGATCTCATGGCAACTAGTAGCCAAATCGGCAAAACTGTCCAAATTATGATAGATGGACAATAAACTGAGAATTATGCAGACGGCCATTTAATGGCCTGTTAAAGCAAATGTTATCCAGTGATCTGACTACTTCGAACTGGTGTTCAACCACTCTGATTCTTGGATGATGATCAATCTAATCGGGACAGTTTGATTTAAGGCATGCCAATGGCCACAAGTTGAGCTTTAATATAGACATCGACCCATTCTGGGGGCACAGATTCAGGGTCAGTGTAGGGCTAGGGCCCTTTGATACAAGCTAAAAGAATTATTGTTCCAGGAGCACCCGTTTGACAATGAACTGCATATTGTTGAAGATAGAATCTCATTGTCAAGAAACAACTCCTGAAAGACTCGAGTGATATCACGTAAGAAACAACTTATGAAAGACAGAATTGAGATCTCATGAGGCTCAGTTGAAAAGTAGCTCAAAGCTGAGATTGTTACTTAACTACACTGACTTGATGCTCAGCAGGACCCACCTATAGACCTACGCTGTGTTGTGTCGAGGAGGAAGCTTAGGGCTAGATCATGCTTTAATGATCTAGCTACAAATACTCATCATTGGGTGGCAAATGGGACCCAACTAAAGATCTGCTCCAGAGAACACTTCAGATTAAAGGCCATAACATGATAAAGACGTGCAAAGTTTGATATGATCAGCGTTCCAGGAAGAAACATCTCTCATGAGCATTTTATCGAACAGTATGTGTGCATCATTAATCTAACAACAGTTTACATACATATCAGTCAAAGAGGTCCCAACATACAGATCAAACATGAGTTATCAAGTACGTGAAAGAAAAAAGTCAGGAACTCAATCTAGCAAATGTAAATGTGTCTATGAAATCAACTAATCTAGATCAAGAACTGATAGAACAAACTATCATAAAACTAAAAAGAAAAAACTAAAGGAAAAATATACTCCAAAAAATCCACATGGAAGAAGCATCAACTAATAATTCCAGATCTATACCATTTTATAACTAAAAAAATGAGAAAAAATATACTCCAAAAATCCACATCAGGAAAATGCTACAGATCTCAAACTCTAAATACTATAAAAGAAAGAACATTTCTTGCCAACCCAAATCAGCATCTACAGCTTCACATAGACAAAATCATGCCAAAATATAAAAAAACACTGATTAGAAAAATGGAAACAAAGGGGTTTTGAAGAAAATCGCCTCTCTTGCTCAGTAAAGAACATTTCTTGCCAACCCAAATCAGCATCTTCAGCTTCACATAGACAAAATCATGCCAAAATATAAAAAAACACTGATCAGAAAAATGGAAACAGAGGGGTTTTGAAGTAAATCGCCTCTCTTGCTCAGTCGCACCCCGAATCTAAGCTTTGGTGACCTTCTTGTCAACGTTCAAGCTCCGAGTTGCAAACTTGACCCCAATCGTCGACCTGAACTCATTCCTCGTGAACCTCGAGAGCAGATTTGACTTCCTAACTCCTGAATCACCGATTAGAACGACAAAAAGGCAGGAAAGATGGTGGAATTACAAAAATACCTTGGCAGAGCTTCCACGGACCTCCAGAAAGATGACATTGTTGAGGTCGTTGATGCCATTACAGAACTCGACAGCCACGATTCTTCGCCCTGGCAGCTGCAAGCAGATTACCACAAGGCCTAGAGCAATGACCACTGCTGGAGTAGCAGCTTGGCCCTGATCTGCAGCAGCTGGCGCATTCACCACTTGTGCTAGAGGCTCCACACCTGTTACACAGAACAAGAGGGAGATTGAGAGAGGGAGGGAGAGAGAGAGGAAGGGAGAGAGAGAGGGTTGAGATCGGAAGATCGAAAGAGAGGGAGATTGAGAGAGGGAGACGGAGACGGAGACGGAGACGCAATGGAGATGCAAAATGAGGCACTGTAGGGCTTTTGGCGTAAGGAAGGGTTAAAACCCATCGGTAGTCTGTGGCAGATAGAGCAATGTGCCTCTTGGGCCTTGTGGGGTCCACTCAGAGTTTTTTAATCGAATCCATTCCGTCCATCTGTTTCAAAACAAAATAATAAAACAAAATAATAAGAAATAAGAAGATCCAACACTCAATTGGGACACACCATCAAAACAGTTGAAAGAACAACGTATAACACAAGGACTCCAGTACGGTTGATAACCGTTTCAAATCTCTGAACCAAATTCTCAACCGTACCAAATTGACTATTTTGATGTAGTGGAAAGTGACTGATCGGTGCTTTATTTGCTGATTATCATGTTGTTATTATATAATATAAATTCATTGGTCCTCAACAACAACAAAATGGTCTAGGGTTTAGCAACTCCAACCTGTGCCCATCTGGCATTCCCTACTCGAGCGGATTCAGTTGATTCCAGGGTCCATCAAGGTCGGTGGTCCCTAACTCTGGTGTCCACCATGATGTATATTCCTTACATCCATGTCATCCATGCATTTTGACAGCTCACTTAAGGGCATGATCCAAAAAATAAAGCAAACAAAAAACTTAGGTGGATCAACAAATATCAGCTTGATCCAATACTTTTGCAGCCCACAAGTTTTTAATGCTCAATCACCACTGTTTCATGTGGTGTGGTCCTTCGGAATTTTGGATCTGGATCATCTTTGGTCTTGTGTCCTAAAATGAGATAGCAAAATGGCCACCATTTCATCTGGTGTGGTCCACCTGAATTTTAGATCTGGAACATTTTTGGGCTCATGAACTAAAATGAGCTAGCAAAACAGATGAATGACATGGCTATACAATAGATACATCAAGGTGGGCACTACGGTGAAAGCCACACCGTATTGTTGGGGCCACACCTAATCCACTCTCCATTGGGATCATCCAGTCTGTGTCCAATAGATAACTGGTCTGGATCAATGTACTACTCGTTTCATGAAAGCACTGTTTTTCCCTTTTACATATTGTCTTGCCTCAATTGCAGCTGAGGCTCAAGTCTGAATTGCCAAATACAAGAGCGTAGGATTAAATCCACAGTTCAATATAAAAGAGCTTCAACGGTTGCTCAAACCAGTTAAGAGAAAAAAAAAAAAAACTTTTTCTTCTCTTGTCGCTTGGGATTTAGAACTGTCCACCGGAGCCCACAGGCTAAGTGCTCCAATGATCAGAACTGTCCATGTTGTAGATTCCATTCTAATTAAGAAGACCATAGTAATAAAATTGCACAGAAAGGATGATTACAGCCATTGTTGTCTATAGATGAACTTCTTCGTAGGGATAGAGAATTTTCAATGGCTTGTATTCAATCCTAAAAATCAAATGTTATTATTTGTTCTAGTAATAAGAATTTGGACGGCTTTTATTATTAGACCATCTCAACATGTAGGTCCTAATGGATGGTGACATACACTACATCCTAAGTGGGCCTACAACGGAACGCTTTGTAAGGTCCACTGCAATGTTTATTTCACATCTACACTGTCCACCAGTTTTGCCAATTCATGTTAAGGCATGATCCAAAAAAATTATCTAAATTCAGTTTTAATGGGTCATGAGAAAATCCATGACTCAAAGATTAGATGATTATGAGATCATAGCTTTTATATAGAAGTAAAGAGAGCATCGATTCAGATCACATCTAAGATACGGTCGAAGGTAAAATTCCATTTGAATCTCAAATGGGGGCACCATATCCTTCCAAAACCCATGTGAGAAATATGGCTAAGATTTATAAATTATCATAATAATAATCTTTAGATATTAAAAATTGATCAGTTTTAGTAAATGCTTTGAACAGTTTATCTCAATGCTGGATTTAATCATATGGTTGCTATTTGGCCACTGGCCATGTCTACATGTCTATTTGATATCTGCTCTGGTCACCAGTTTTGTCATGTCAATATTCGGGCATGATCCATAAAATTATCTAAATCTAATCCATCTAAGAAAATTTTGATGAAGGCAATATTATGTATGAATATGAATTCTGAACACTTAAAAGCAAAGTTCCAATGGGTCATATGAAAAATCCAAGACTTAAGATCGGGATGATTATGAGGTCATAGCTTTTATGAGGAAGTGATAAGGAGACAACGGTTGAGATCACATCTAAGATAAGATAAGAGGTGAAAGTCCATCCCATATCCTACCTAAATCCATGTGGGAAATCTGATTTTATTAATAATAATAATAATAAGCTTTAAATATTAAAATTGGTCAGTTTTGGCAACTGCTTTAAACAGTTAATCTCAAACTCTTTCGTTTTAACTCTATGGTTGCTATCTGCGATAGTGATTTTCAGCATGCCAACAGGTAGGAAGACTAACATGTGATATGAAAATGAGAAGAGAAGAAAAGGAATCAACGTGTCATGCGCACGTAAGAGCTCTATCGATATAGTCATGTCAGCGTAGAAAGCTATGCAGATGGTGATTGTGGTTTTCAGCATGGGACAAGTAGGAATCTAGGTTGTTGATGTAGAGCGGGTCGCGGACAGTTACATGGCCAAGATGGATCAGAAAAGGCCCGGTCGATGACAGAAGTGATCCAGACCATCGGACCTTAAATCAGGCGTGTCTCGCAAACCAGAATGAGTTATCTGACATAAAATATATAATTTTGGGGTAGAATGAGCTACTTTAGCCAACCAACCTCGCTATGCCAGGTTGCGCAGCCCGGATTTGCGAAATACCCCTAGATCGACAGTCGTTTCCCCGTTTTAATTTCGTTTTTACTATAAATGGTAAGTTTTAGTTTGATTATAACTCTTCATCCGTCAGGCTTTAGGAATTGCATCCAACGTGAAAAGAGCTTAGAATAATTAGGAGAATGGTTTGGTGAAGCCAAATAGGACACTTACTATTTTTGGCCGAAAACCTTACACACTAGTAGACATCACGACCGTTTATAAATAGTAAGTTTACTACTTATAGTAAGTCGCGGATTCTAGGAGTTTTAGTTGTAGTTTGATTCTGATTTCTTTCTCATTGCTTGATACCACTATTTAAAGGGTTGTGAACTCGTTTTTATTCATTCATTAATCTATTTCGAATTTATTAGAATTTATTTCTATTTTCTGCTTTCTTTTCTCGTAGATTCGAGAAGTCTCTGTGAGGAGTCCAGAGAAGTTCCGTGGATTCAGAATAGTTATCCTCTTGAGGAAGATGGTGCTCGATCTCACGTCCTTCCCTGCATCAATTTGGTATCAGAGCGAGGTTTTTCCTCGGATAGATGGCTTCTAACGATGGGTCGGGCAACAAGCCCATGGGCGGTGCTCCAGGAAATTTACCTTTAATGGCGGTAGCTTTTGAAGCAGCACAGCAAGAAAATCGACAAGCCATGCAAGGGCTGCAGGCTTCCATCGACTGCATAGTGGGTCTCTTGGCGGAAACCCTAGGACAACTCCGTGTTCCTAATGGTAATCCTCCACCGCCAATTGCTGAAACTCGTAATCGCCCAAATCGCAGAATAATACCGGCAGTGCATCCAAGGGTCATTCCTAAGGAAGGAGGATCCAGTGAGGAGGAGATCGACGACATAATCTTCCAACACCCCAGACAAGGCGGCGATTGAGTAGATCGAACCGATCGAGAATTCAAGATGCAGGTTGATATTCCTAACTTCAATGGCCAACTACACATCGAGGACTTCCTCGATTGGCTTTCTAAAGTTGAGAGATTTTTCGATTATATAAACATCCCTGAAGCAGAGAAGGTCAAGCTTGTGGCCTACAAGTTGAAAAGCGGAGCTTAAGCTTGGTGAGAACAACTGCAACTCGCACAAACCAGACAGATGAAAGCATCAATCCACACATGGCAGCGGATGAAGCAGCTACTACGTGCCCGATTCCTCCCTGACGATTACGATCAGGTATTATTCCAACAATACCAAAATTGTCGACAGGGTAGTCGGTCAGTGAGAGAATACACAGAAGAATTTTATCGCCTGATGGCGCGTAACGATTTGGTCGAGACTGAATCGCAGCAAGTCGCCCGATTCTCGCCCGATATAACGGTGGATTACGTATGACGATCCAGGATCGGGTCCAGATGCAGCCCGTCTGGACGATGAATGATGCGATTAAGTTGGCTACTCGAGCGGAAGCGCAACTTGAACGTCCTAACACACGGACCTAACCTACCGCAAGGATCGCTGCGGCAGGTCCGCCCCAAGGAGCTCCACAGCCCAAGGGGAAGGAGCCCGTAGGAGCACGCACTCAACCTCCTACGTCTGAGAGCCGAAATTAGGGAAACGGGCAAACTAAACCCCAAAGGGGCGTATCAACTACTGCTTGTCCAAGTAGAATCCCGAACTCCGATGCTCGAATAAGGCCCGACACCTGCTATCGTTGTGGCCAACCAGGCCACCTATCAAATACTTGTCCCCAGCGAAAAGTGGCGAACCTCGCCATCAATGATGGTAGTGCTGATAACGCCTATGAAGATCCAGATGTTGAAGAACAGGAGCATACCACCGAAGACGAGGTAGATGATTCAAGTTGGGTTCAGCAAGCTCGCGGCGAGTCACTCGTCGTGAGGCAGCTATTATATACGCCAAGAAAAGAAGTGCATCCACAGCAGCATAACATCTTCCGCACTAGGTGTACGGTGAATCAAAAGGTTTGTGACGTGATCATTGATAGTGGAAGCAGTGAGAACATCGTCTCCAAGGTCATGGTGGAAAATTTACAATTGAAAACAAAGCATCATCCCTCCTCATATACAATTGGTTGGATCAAGAAGGTTAGCGAAACAAAGGTAACTGAACGGTGCACCATATCCTTTTCAATTCGCTAACATTATAAAAATGAAGTAGTATGCGATGTGGTTGACATGGGAGCATGTCACATACTACTCGGTCGACCCTGGCAATCTGACCATGACGCCACTCATAAAGGGCGAGATAACATATATATCTTCGTCAAGGACGAAAGAAAGGCCATATTGGCCCTTATGGATCCAGAGGGACCACCTGAAACTTCTAAAGTGGAGGGTCATATTCTCTTAACTATACGGGACTTCGTGGAAGAATCCAAAGAAACAGGACAGGTTTATGCATTAATTGTAAAAGGGGAAGAACTCGAGGTTACCACCATCCCTGAAAGACTAAGGTCATTGTTACATGAATTCAAAGAAATCTGCCCCGATGACCTTCCCGATGGGTTACCCCCATGCGATTTATCCAACACCATATCGACTGTCCCCGAGTCCAGTTTACCAAATCGTCCACATTATCGAATGAGTCTGAATGAGTGCGAGATTCTGTCAGGATAAGTGGAGGAGTTGATCCGTAAGGAGCCCATGTACCGTACCAGCTCTATTAACTCCAAAGAAAGATAAAAGTTGGCGGATGTGTGTCGACAGCCGGGCCATCAACAAAATCACCATAAAATACAGTTTTCTTATACCTTGGTTGGATGATATGTTGGACATGTTAGAGGGTGCAAAAATATTCTTTAAATTGGACCTAAGGAGCGGCTACCATCATATTTGAATACAGCCGGGTGATGAGTGAAAAACGGCCTTTAAGACCAAGGAAGGATTGTACGAATGGATGGTCATTACCTTCAGTCTTTCGAATGTACCTAACACATTCATGAGATTGATGAACCAAGTTCTGAAACCTTTCATTAGGCAGTTCGTTTTGGTTTATTTCGATTATATTTTGATATACAGTCAAGACGAAACCACCCATATGGAAGACCTCAATAAGGTCTTTCAGGTGCTCACTGAAAATAAACTGTATGTCAATTTTAAAAAGTGCAGCTTCATGACTGATAGCCTATTGTTTCTGGGTTTTGTCATAACATCCACGGGAATTTAGGTGGATGAGGAAAATGTGAAGACAATCAGAGAATGGCCAGTTCCCACAAATTTTCACGAAGTGCGAAGTTTTCATGGACTGGCGACATTCTATCGTCGGTTCGTGAAAACTTTCAGTACCATTGTGTCACCAATCACAGATTGCATGAAAAAATGGCAGTTTCGGTGGACTGACGAAGTCGACAAGAACTTTGTCGAAATCAAACGCAAATTATACACAACCCCGGTTCTTGTACTTCCCAACTTCGACAAACTGTTTGAAGTCGAATGTGATGTCTCATATGTCGAGGTTGGGAGAGTTTTGTCTCAAGAAGGCAGGCCGATAGCCTTCTACAGTGAGAAACTTAGATGCACGCAAAAAGTGGTCTACATATGAGATCGAGTTGTACGTGGTGGTCCAGGCACTGTGACACTGGTGATATTATTTGATTCAAAGGAAATTCATACTTTACACGGACCATCAAGCTTTCAAATTCATTAATAGCCAAGCTAACATTAACCGTGTACATGCTACATGGATCTCGCTTTTGCAGGAATTCACATTCGTGCTAAAACATAAGTCAAGGCAACAGAACAAAGTAGTTGATGCGCTGAGTCACCGTGCAACTTTGTTAATCACTATGAGCAATGAGGTTGCCATGTTCGAGCGCCTCAAAGACATATGCCGACGACGACTTCAAGGACGCATGGGTTAGATGCCAAGAAGGTCACCTCAGCAACTTACATATGCAAGACGGGTTCCTTTTCAAGGGAAATCGACTGTGCATCCCTAACAGTTCGCTAAGGGAATAGATAATCCAAGAGTTACATGGAGGTGACCTTAATGGACACTTTGGCCGAGATAAGACGCGAGCTCTTGTGGAAGAATGGTATTACTGGCCGCAATTGGTGCGTGATGTGGGAAAGGCAATCCAACGTTGTTATATTTGTCAAACCTCCAAGGGGCAATCTCATAATACGAGCCTCTATCCCCGTTACCAGTGCCTGACGACCCTTGGGAGGATTTATCTATGGACTTCATGCTTGGTCTATCACGAACACAACCCGACATGGATTCGATGTTCGTGATAGTAGATCGTTTCTCCAAGATGGTGCACTTTATTTCATGCAAAAAAACTCTCGACGCAACACGTGGTGAATCTATTCTTCAGAGAAATTATGCGGCTACACGGGATTCCCAAGACTATTACTTCTGACCGTAACACGAAGTTCATAAGGCACTTTTGGCGGACTTTGTGGACTCAATTCGATACACGACTTCAGTTCAGCAGCACTTACCACCCACAGACTGACGGGCAAACCGAGGTTGCGAATCGCACGTTGGGAAACCTACTTCGATGTATTTCAAGAGAAAAACCGAAGCAGTTGGATTTGGCCTTGTCTCAAGCGAAGTTTGCATTCAACAACATGGTGAACCGCTCGACAAGAAAATCCCCGTTCCAGGTTATTTACGAATGAGTACCTCACTACACACTAGACTTGGTCCCTCTGCCCAAGCTCCCAGGCAAGAGCATTGCAGCAGAATATATGGCAGACAGAATCATAGGCATTCATACGGAGGTACAGACCAAGCTACATGCCTCAAACGGAAAGTACAAGGAGCGAGCGGACAAGCATTGGCGACAAAAAGTGTTCGAGGTGGGCGACCAAGCAATGGTCCATCTGCGCAAAGAAAGAGATTAGACTGGTACCAATCATCCGAAAGATCAATGATATGTTATTGATCTTCCAGATGACATGGCGATCTCACAGACTTTCAACGTCGCGGACCTGACCGAGTATCATGAACCAGAGCAAGACGAGAACTCGAGGACGAGTTCTTTGGAGGTAGAGGAGTGATCTAGTCATGTTAGCGTAGAAAGCTACGCAGATGGTGATTGTGGTTTTCATAGGAATCTAGGGTGTTGATGTAGAGCGGGTCGTGGACAGTTACATGGCCAAGATGGATAAAAAAGGCACGGTCAACGACAGAAGTGATCCAGACCATCGGACCTTAAATCGAGCATATCTCGCAATCCGGAACGAGTTATCTAACGTAAAATATATGATTTTGGGGTAGAACGAGCTACTTTAGCCAACCAACCTAGCTACGCCGGGTTGCCCAAGAAGGATTTGCGAAATACCGCCAGATCGACAGTCGTTTCTCTATTTTAATTTCGTTTTTACTATAAATAGTAAGTTTTAGTTTGATTATAACTCTTCATCCGTTGGGCTTTAGGAGTTGCATCCAACGTGAAAAGAGCTTAGAAAAATTAGGAGAACAGTTTGGTGAGGCCAAATAGGACACTACTTTTTGCCAAAAACCTTGCGCACTAGTAGACATCACGACCGTCTATTTACAGTACGTCGCAAATTCTAGGAGTTCTAGTTGTAGTTTGATTCTGATTTCTTTCCCATTGCTTGGTACCACTATTTTTAGGGTTGTGAACTCGTTTTTATTCATACATTAATCAATTTCAAATTTATTGGAATTTATTTATATTTTCTGCTTTCTTTCCTCGTGGATTCGAGAAGTCTTTGTGAGGAGTCCAGAGAAGTTCCGTGGATTCAGAATAGTTATCCTCTTGAGGAAGACGGTGCTCGACCTCACGTCCTTCCCTGCATCAGGTGTGAACATATATTTCAAAGTTAACGTATTAAGCACGTCATAGGTTTTAGTCTATCAATTTAGTCACGCCAGCCAGCGTAGAAAGCTATGCAGATGGTGACCATGGAAAGACCTTCATCCATTAATTTTGATACAATGCATTGCCAGCCTATTGCTATTGGATACGCCTAGGTTTTAGTCTTTTAAGCCTGCTTGGTTCATGGATTATCATAGTAAAGTGGCATAAAACTTTTATTATTATAATTATTATTATTATTATTATTATTATTTAACGTTTTATTGAATATTGGGTCAAATCATTGTAATATTTGCGTATAATTTTATAAGCCCCATCATGATGTTTGTTATATGCACACCATTGATCCATCTTGCATGATCGGTTTATGAAATGAGACAAAAAATGAGGTAGTTCCAAAGCAAAAATAGACCACACCACAACCAAGGGTGGTGGTTGAACACCCGTCATTGAAAACTTCTTAAGGTCCACAGAAGTGTTGGATCTTTCTCAATTTTAGGACATGACATAAAATGGTATTGAAAAATGAACATACAGTGTGGACATAATACATGTTAATGAAATTACATCTAAATCTATTTAGCCTGCGAAAGTATATGTTGGAAGTAGAGATGAGAGCGGAGGATTGTGTAAGATCACTATTTTGCTTTACTTCTTGCTATAGTAGCAACAGTAATTATTAGCCTTTTTTTTTTTACTATACATTACAACACATCCAAACACACTCTTGGAACTCACAGGGTATAATCAGTGTACAGCACTAATAAAAATATGGCTACCGGATTACTTTTGTGTCCGCAATAATAGTGTAACATCCAAACTATGAATCAAATGGGCGTGGAAAGATGGGATGCACTAACAATTATGCTGATAAAAATCTTCCATGGGCCACACCATATGAAGCAATGTAAAAACATGCCCAAACCTCCAAATTTAAGCAATGTGGCCCACCTATATTTTGATTGGATTTGTTTTGGAGCATCCGTGGAACATGAGGCCCATCATTATAAATGGTTTAGATCATTGAAATGGCCATGAACCAAGCACTAAGACCCAACATATCTTATTGCAACACACCATTGATGTACTCTAGCAAATCTTGTGTGTTGATTCTTTCCGGAGCTCTCTTTCTTCTCCCTACTACAAGAGCACATATGAATTTAACTATATATGCGTGTAAGTCCTTGAAATGACTTGAACATTGGAAGAAAGGAGGGTTAATAATTTGATAGATGGATGTTGTCTTTGCATGGTTATCATCTAAACAACTTTTCACACTATCGTGACTGTGGTGTTTGGCATAATTATAATGTGTATACCATATAGCTTTGCCCCTTTCCATGTACTTCATTTTTACATGGCAAAGTCCTATGGGCCCCACTGTATTGTATTTGTTATATCCACACAGTCCATCCCATTTTTACGATCAGTGTAGGACATGATATGAAAAATGAAGCAAATCTAAAACTCAAATGGACCACACCACAAAAAGCTTCAGAAGCAATGACACCCACTATTAAAACCTTCCTTGGGCCCATGATGATGCTTATTTACCATCCAATCTGTTAATAAGGTTACACAGACCTGGATGAACCGAAGAAACAAACATCAGCTTGATCCAAAACTTATGTGGCCTCAAGAAATTTATAATTGTAGACATTCAATCCTCACTATTTTTTGTGGTGTGGTCCACTTGAAGTTTGGATCGCCCTCATTTTTGGTCCATGGCCTAAAATAATCTAAAAAATTGGATGGACAGTGTGGATATGACACATACATCATGGTGGGGCATACGAAACGTTGACATGGTAAAGTGCTGAGTTTTGTACACGGCCAGTAGGAAACTTGCGTGGTGTGGCACAAACCACCGGTCTTACCATATTTTATGTCTCGTATGTATCTACAATGTCCATCCATTTCATGGCATGGGCCAAAAAATGAGGTAGATACAAAGCTCAAGTTGACCACACCACAGACAGACAGCAGTGAAGATAGAACGTCTGCTATTGAAAACTTCTAGGAGGCTGCAGAAGTTTTGGATCAATTTGATATTTGTTTTTTCCCTTCACCCAGGTCTGTGTAACCTCTTTAAGAGTTTGGATGACAAATTAACATCATGATGGGCTACAGAAAGGCTTCAACGACAAATGATTGTACCCACTACTTCATGTGCTGTGGTCCTAGTAAGGAAAGTTCTATCCATTTTTCCATGTCATGTTAAGAAATGGGTAATTTGATAAAATTATCAAATTTCCGACTTTTAATCAAATAGAAAAATTTTAATTTAATACTAAATTTCAGTGTTCAGGAACAGTTTACCAAACGGACATTCCAGCACTTATCAATGCATAAAATTTAAGTACACAATGGATACGGTACTTAAATTAATTTCAATCTTTTTTCATATAGTTTACCAAATGCATCCTGTGGCTCAAGTCCCAATTGCCAAATAAAAGTCATAGGATTAAATCCAGAGTTTTAGATAAACCAACTTCAAAAGCCAAATAAAAGTCATAGGAATAAATCCAGAGTTTTAGATAAATCAACTCCAAAAGTTGTTCAAACTGGTTAAGAAAGAGTCCTTACTCATGGCTCAGGCGTAGATTCACAAGAATTTCATCATAGATGTCACAGGTTCAAGTACTCACCATGGTGTGGTGTGGTGTGGTGTGTGGGTGTGCCAAAATAAGACCCAAAAAAAAAAAGGAAAAAATTTCTTTTGATTCTCTTGCCACTTGGGATTTAGTCATTTAGAACAGTCCTTTGGAGCCCACATGTTGAGTGGTCGAATGATCAGAACCGTCCATGTTGTAGATTACATTCTATGAAGGCCACCATAATAAAATCCGTTGTTGTCTATAAATGAACTTTGAAGTGTGGATAGAGAATTTTCAATACCTAGTATTCAATCCTAAAAATAAAATGTTAGGATATGAATGGGGTATACATTATTTATTGTAGTAACAAGAATTTGGACGGGTTAGATTATTAGACCATCAAATGTTAGGATATGAATGGGGTATACATTATTTATTGTAGTAACAAGAATTTGGACGGTTTAGATTATTAAACCATTGCAACATGTAGGTTCTAATGGGTGGTGAGATCCTCTTCATAAATACTAAGTTGCTGGGGGCATGGCCCTCCTAAAAAAATAAAAAAACAAAGTCCCAATGGGCGGTGACATGCACCACATCATAAGTGGGTCTACAACCAAAGCTTTGTAAGGTTCGCTGCTATGTCTCTTGACATCTACTCCGTCAACCGCTCCACTGGTATGATCCAAAAAATTAGTTAAATATAATTCATTCTAAAAAGCAAAGTTTTAATTCATAAGAAAGTAATGAGAACATTGGTTCAGATCACATCTACTGATCTACATTCATCCACGCAAACCATCCTATCAATTTAAAGCTGTGCAGATTGTGACCATGGAAAGATCTTCTTCCTCAAAATGTAGGACATATTTTTTTTCATTAATGATGCTACAGAGTACATTGCACGCAGTATTGCTATTGGATATGCATAAATTTTAATATTTCAATAACTCACGTGGGTGTGCCAAAAATTAAAAATAAATAAAATAAAACTAGTCAAGGAAAAATTTTCTTTTGATTCTCTTGCCACTTGGGATTTAGAACTACCCACTGGAGCCCGTAGGCTGAGTTGTTGAATGATCAAAACCGTCCATTTTGTACACTCCATTCCATGATGGCCACCACAATAAAATTACACTCAAAGGATGATTACAACCTTTGCTGTCTATAAATGAACTTTAAAGTGTGGATAGAGAATTTTCAATACCTAGTGTTCAATCGTAAAAATCAAATGTTAGGATATAAATGGGGTATACATTATTTATTGTAGTAACAAGAATTTGGACGGTTTAGATTATTAGACCATCACAACATGTAGGTTCTAATGGTGGTGAGATCCTCTGTTCATAAATACAAAGTTAGGGGGGGCATGGCCCTCCCTTTTAAAAAAAAAAAAAAAAAACAAATGCACTACATCATAAGTGGGTCTACAACCAAAGCTTAATAAGGTTCACTGCTATGCGAATTCACATCTACTCCATCCACGACTCCACTGGTATGATCCAAAAAATTAGTTAAATCTAATCCATTCTAAAATGCAATTTTTTAATTCATAAGGAAGTAATGAGAACAATGGTTCAGATCACATCTACAATTAGATCAAAGGTGAAAGTCCATCCCAAAACCCCATGTAGGAAATCTTATTTATAATAATAATAATAAATCAGTTTTAGCAACTGCTTTAATTGGAGAATTTCCAACTCTGGATTTAATCCAATGGTTGTTATTCTGCGACTAAGCATTGAGCTTCTGAATCTCTACTGAGAAGATAGACTTCAAAATCCCTCTTCCTTCCGAGAAGGGAGGCAAATGAAAAAAGAGACCTGACACGCAAAAAGAGGCAAAGAAATCAGCAAGCCAGTCATCCATGCAAACCGTCCTATCAATTTACTTACGCTTGCGTAGAAAGCGGTGCAGATTGTGACCATGGAAAGACTTTTATCCATCGATGAGTTGGACCCACCCTTCTTCATTAATGTTGCTAGATTACATTGCACGGCGCGACATTGCTACTAGATTTGCGTAAGTTTTAATCTTTCCATGTTCTGATCAATGTGTCCATGGTAATAATTGTGTAGCATCCAAACTATGAATCCAATAAGGCCCATCATGAAGATGAGATGCACCAAAAATCATGCTGATCAAAAACTCACATGGGTCACACCATATGAAACAGTGTGAAAGCATGCACAAGCCTCCAAATTCAATCAACGTGGCTCACGTATATTTTAATTAGATTTATTTTTGAAGCATCCAATATACCATGAGGCCTATCATTATAAATGGTTCGGATCATTGAAAAGACCATGAACCAAGCACTAAAGCCCCAACATATCTTATTGCAACACATTGTGATGTACGCAAGCAAACCTTTCGTGCTGATGCTTTCAAGCACTGTTTTTTTCTTATCCCTGGTAGTAGAGCATGCATGACTTAAAACTATACATGTATGTGAGTCCGTGTAAGTGAATTGAAGAGTCAACATGGTAGTAGAGCATGCATGACTTAAAACTATACATGTATGTGAGTCCGTGTGGGTCCCTAACTGTGGGGTCCACTATGATGTATGTTCCTTACATCCACATTGTCCATCCATTTTGACAGCTCACTTTAAGGCATGATCCAAAAAATAAAGCAAATCAAAATCTTAATTGGATTAATAAATATCACAGCTTGATCCAATACTTTTGTGGCCCACAAGAAGTTTCTAATGGTCAATCACCATTGTTTCATGTGGTGTGGTCTTCTTGAATTTTAGATATGGATCATTTTTGGTCTTGCGCCCTAAAATGAGCTAGCTAAACTGCCACTATTTCATAAGGTGTGGTCCACCTGAATTTTAGATCCACATCATTTTTGGGTTCATGCCCTAAAATGAGCTAGCAAAATGGATGAACAGCATGGATATACAATAAATACATCAAGGTGGGCCTGACGGTCAGGGCTGCACCGTATTCTTTGAGGTTGGGCCCACACCTGATCCACTCACCATTGGGATCATCCAATCTGTGTGTCCAATAGATAACTGGTCTGGATAAATGCTCCACTCATTTCACGAAAGCACTGCTTTTCCATTTTACATATCGTCTTGCCTCACTTGCAGCCAAGGCTCAAGTCTCAATTGCCAAATGCTAGAAAGTAGGATTAAATCCAGACTTCAATATAAACCAGCTTCAACGGTTGCTCAAACCAATTAAGAGAGAAAAATAAATAAATAAATAAATTCTTTATCTTCTCTTGTCACTTGGGATTTAGAACTGTCCACTGGAGCTCACAGGCTGAGTGGTCCAATGATCAGAACCGTCCATGTTGTAGTTCTATGAAGACCATCATAATAAAATTACACTGAAAGGATTATTACAACCGTCTGAACTTTGACATGTGGATAAAGAATTTTCATGGCTTGTATTCAATCCTAAAAATCAAATGTTATTATTTGTTCTAGAAATATATAAGAATTTGGATGGCTTTTATTATTAGACCATCTCAACATGTAGGTCCTAATGGATGATGACATACACTACATCCTAAGTGGGTCTACAACCAAAAGCTTTGTAAGGTCCACTGCGATGTTTATTTCATATCTACACCGTCCGCCAGTTTTGCTGGATCATGTTAGGGCATGATCAAAAAATTTATTAAATTCTTAAGAAAAATTTGTTGAAGGTAATATTATGTATGAATACAAATGATTGCGTATGGATTTAAATCCAGAACACTAAAAGGCAAAGTTTTAATAGGTCATGATAAAATCCATGACTCAAAGATTAGGATGATTAAGAGGTCATGGCTTTTATATGGAAGTAGAGAGAACATCGGCTCAGGCTCAGATCAGATACGAACAAAGGTCAAATTCCATCTCGAATGGGAGCACCATATCCTACCAAAACCCATGTGAGAAATCTGGTTAAGAATTATAAATATTCATAATAATAATCTTTAAATATTAAAAATTGATTAATTTAATAATTTCTTTTAATAGTTTATCTCAACTCTCGATTTAATCATATGATTGCTATTTGGCCACTACAGCCTGAACATGAGACAAGTACTGGAAATTGAATGTCTGGTGTGAACATAAGACATGAAGGTCCCCTTCTGATAGGCATGCCACATGGAAAGAGAGGCAAAGGAATCAATAAGCGTGTCATGCACGACAGAGCATCCTATCAATTTAGTCATGCATTGTAGAAAGCTTTGAAGATGGTGACCATGGAAAGACCTTCATCTATCAAAATGTCAGACCCCACATTTCTTCATTAATGTTGATAGAATACATTGCCAGGCCTATTGCTATTGGATGTGCATAGGTTTTAGTCTTTCTGACCTGGCTTCATCTTTCAATGGTCCGATCAATGGGCCTCACCTTGGATGAAAACATGAAAGCTTTACAAGGTATGAAAGAGTGAAAGGAGTGAAAGGAGTGAAACAAGTGTATGTTACCAGTAAAAATATGGCTAGGGGTATATTTTTGTGTCCACGGTGATAGTTGTGTAGCATTCAAACTGTGAATCTAATGAGGCCCATCATGAATATGGGACACACTAAAAATCATGTTGATCAAAAACTCACAGGGGTCACACCATATGAAACAGTGTGAAAGCATGTGCAAGCCTCCAAATTCAAGCAATGTGGTCCACTTATATTTTCATTGGATTTATTTTTGGAGCATATAATAGACCATGAGACCCATTGTTATAAGTGGTTTAGATCCTTGAAAACGCCATGATCCGAGTGCTAAAGCACCAACATATCTTATTGCTACACATGGTGATGTACTCTAGCAAACCTTGCATGCAGGTACTCTTTTTCTTCTCCGGGGTAGAAGAGCATGTATGACTTTAACTATGCATGTATGTGACTCCATGCCCTACCAGTTTTTTGAAGAGTCGACATTGGATTAAAGAGGTAGGGTCCACGATTTGATAAATGGATGTTATCTTTATAGGCCATCATATAAACAACCTTCCACGCTAGTGTGACTGTGGTGCTTGACTTGTTGATTATCAAGACTATATCATATAATATAAATTCTTTAGTCCATGGTAACTGTTGATGAGAAATCTGATTAGCCTTAATTGGACCTTCGTGTACATTCACAAGGGACGGACAAAGGAGACCCTGACTAGTGCATTTGACCCTCCAATGCCCAAGTCAGATAAGGAATCCGGGTCTAATTGAGTAAAGGGTTTTAGGCTAAAAATTGTGCTTACATTTCACTATTAGAGGTGCTCCTATTTATAGTTGAGGAGAAACGGTGGTGTAGGAGGGGTTTCCTTATTTAGTAGGATATCCCGTAGTGGGATCCCAATCCAACTGTAAGCCGTAAGAATCGCTTTAGATTTTTGGTTGAGATCTCAGGCGGATCCGTATCGCGATAGGCTTCCTAGATCTTTGGTTAGGATCTCACGCGTACGCAGTTGAGATCAGGTCGGGACCTTAATAGGAGGCGGGCTACGTTAACCTAAAGTATGCTAGCCTGGGACGTACCGACCAAGGACATGCTTACCTAGGACATACCGACCAGGGACATGCCGATTTATCTCCTTAGTCGGGCGATCAGGTTCCTTTCATTGAGGTTCGTGGTTCTTCCAACCTTTTGGCAAGACGTCGAGCTCGACCTCATCTCCTACTCGACTTCGGAGATGGAGGTTAAGTCTAGAGTTTCTGTTATTGTTTGGTTCAGTTAAGCGCCTAAGGGTCCGACCTAACCTCTTTTCATTGATCGGTCCATTTTCCCGATAATAGTAAGCCCCCCTACTTTTAAGTCTGCGGAGCAGGCTTGAGAAGTAGGTTGGACCCGGTTAGGTTGGATCGTTGTTTCCTGAGGTGTCGAGTCGGTTCCCCATTAATGTCGAGTTCGGCGGCGTGCACAGGAATCAAAACTTATCTACAATCATGATATGTGGCACTCGAGACAGCAAGTTCGTGGCTCAAGGTCATGTGTGCTGTCAGAGCGCCTTTTTGGCATCCGGCAGGTGGGACGACGACACGTGGCGTGCTCTTGGCCGTGGAGTCGTGCAGCAAGTGGTAGGGCTCCACGTGTCCGAGCACGAGCGTCGAGGAGCCGCTTTGCTGCCACACTGAATGCACGCATTTAATGTCACACGGACGGCTTTGGTATAAAAGTTGGTGCCCTAGCATTGGGCGAGGTTATTTGCCCCCTTGCTCTTACTACAGTTGCTCTTCTTTGGCGTCAGGCGATTTCTGGTGGTCTTTTGATCAGTTCTCCAGCATCTTCTCAAGCGAGCCCTCTCCCCTGGTGAGCCTCGTTTCTGCTTTTCTATCCCGCTCACCTTTTTCTTCTTTTCTTTGGGTATTCAGCAATCTCCCGCACTCAAAATCGTACTGGAGATGCCAAACCAGCGAGAGGAGACATCTCTTGGTGATGGTGGGACAGGTGATCTCCATAATATGTTGAACCCGCCATCACCTTTGATGATGATGAGCAACAGGGATTTTCAGGCGTCCCATGAGTCGTGGATGGCAGAACGGTCCTCGACCGAACAACCAGAGGACACAATGGATGCCACCCCAGTGAATGAAGAGGTAAGCGGGTCCTCGTCAGAAGGGGAGGAGAAAGGGCCGGTAGGGTCTTCACTGACAGATGTCGACCTAGTGTATCACATCCCTAGTTCGGTGATACTCCGAGCTCCCGTACGGGGCAAGCTCCCGAACAAACCTTAGGAGCGCGAGGTGGTCGTCTACAAGGTCTCCCTCCAATGTGGGTTGAGGCTCCCTCTTCCGAGGATAGTAAGGAAGGTCCTCGCATACTTGGAGTTGGCCCCTGGGCAGTTGATCCCCAACGCGTGGAGAGCGCTGGTGGGAAGGTTCATTCTCTAGTCCGAGCTTGATCATCCCGAGCTAATAGTGAATGAGTTCCTTCACTTGTACCAAGTGAGGTCTAATCCCTATCATGAAGGTTGGTATTATTTCGCCGCCTAGAAGAAGACTAGTATAGCCATAGTCACAGACGTTCGACTTCAAATAAAAATTGGAAGACCAAGTGGTTCTAAGCATCGGGGCACTAGGAGACACCAGAGATTTTCAGGCTGCGCTCTTAGGTTCTGACCTCCTTCACCACACCAGGTCATTATATCCGAATTGTCTCTTGGTTAGATTTGTTTTCTTTGTTTCTAATTGTGGTCGTCCTTGGCAATTCTGCCGAAGTATCCAGCTAGAGTGGGCAGAGAGGAGCAAGCTAAGATTGTTGAGGCAAGGGCAGTAGACGCTGAGCTAAGATCTTGGAAGTGTTTGATCACACCCCAACTGCTGCTCAAATCAGGTGTTAATTTATTTTTGACAGGCCCATCGTTTAGGGGTTTTAATTGTAGGTTTTTCTTTTGCTTGTGTTTGTCGATCTATTTTTCTGCTGTGCAGAGATGCCCGAACAGAATAAGGCTAAGCGAAAGGCTTCGTCTGTGGCCGAGCTGGTCCAGAAAAAAACCGAGGCATGCCTCGAAGAAGAAGGCAGTTGCTGACTCTGCCCCCACCGCTGTTGTTGCTCCTCCATATCAGGTTATGGTCTATAGGGGAGTTAAAGTTGGTGTGGAGGGCGGCCCCGAGGTGGAAGTTCAGCCCCCCGAGGTGCAGGCGGCTCCCAGCGGTGAGGCCCGGCCCTCTTCGCCTCAGTTACTCAGCTTGGCCGGGGTTCGAGGTGGTGATGGTCAGGCCTCCTAGATGTCGGTCGTCATAATGACAGAGGGTCTCATGCCCTAGATTGCTCGGCATGTACCTGATGTCGAGTTTACCCGATCGATGGACCTACCCTCTGAGGCCGTCACCGGTCATATGGCGGCTCTTTTCTACAGGGTAAGTCATCCTTCTCATGTTGGTTGTTTTCCTGACTAAGTAGTTTTTCTTCTCCTAACCTTGAGTTTGCTTTCAATTCGCCCCTTCCCTTGTGAGCGCTCGTCGTGACATTCTGTGCCTTAAGACAGAATGCAAGGAGGTGAAGGCGAGCCCGCTACAAAAGAGCGTCTAGTTCGAGCAGCTCCGTTTTGAGAGTGTTGCATTGCTAGCTCGAGCGAAGGGGCTGCAGGTCGGGCTGAGGTGATGCAGGACGTGGAAAATTAAATATGATATGCAAGATTTCAGGCTTAGATCCTACCAATTCAGAAACAATCACACAAATTCCACGTCCCACATGAAAATTCAAATATTCAATTAGAAAGGGGAATCTATGCGGGTCCAAGCCGACACAGGCTAGGACTGGACCAATAAAAATTATAAACCAAACGATGTCAAAGGGAAATAAAATCAACTATTCACGCATAAAAATCAGTCCTTAATCCAAGGGATTCCCTAATTTCAATTCAAGGAACCCTAAGGTGATAAAAAGGGGCAAATCAATTAGGGATCATGTAATCTAGGGTTAAGATTCATGGGGGGGGGGGGGGGGGGGGGGGGGGGCGGGGGGGGGGGGGGGGGGGGGGGGGGGGGGGGGGGGGGGCGGGGCGGGGGGGGGGGGGGGGGGGGGGGGGGGGGGTTTTTTTTTTTTTTTTTTTTTTTTTTTTAATAATTATTTTTTTTTTTTTTTTTTTTTTTTTTTTTTTTTTTTTTTTTTTTTTTTTTTTTTTTTTTTTTTTTTTTTTTGCGTTTTTGTAAATAGCTCGAGCGGAGGGGCTGGAGGTCGGGCTGAGGTCTACGTAGACCGAGTTTGAGGGGCAAAGGTGCTCCTTAACGAGGCTCTGGAGAAGGGGGCTCAGTGAAAAGCCAAGAATGCCGAGCTAAGGTATACCCTTAATGCAAAGGCGAAGGAGGCTCAAGCGGCTCTCCTGAAGGCTAAGGAAGAGGGAGAGGAGGAGTTGAAAGCCTCCAAAGAATGGGAGGAAGAGAAGGACGCTCTCTACAATGCCGGGAACTACTAAGGAGACAGGTCGGCATGTTCCGGCTTGACATATCCCAAGTTGGTACGTCCCGGGCTAGCATACTTCATGTCAGTGTAGCCCGCCTCTTATTAAGGTCCGACCTAATCTCAACCACATCTGCGCGAGATCCTGGCCGAAGATCTAGGAAGCCTATCGCGATACGGATCTGCCGAATATCTCAGCCAAAAATCTAGGGCAATCCTTACGGCTTACGCTAGGATTGTGATCCTACTACGGGATATCCTACTAACTCACAATGCCTATTTTAATTGTTAATTTGTGGACGCTTTTTTTTTAAAATAGGGCCTTTTGAATTTTTTTGTTCCACCAAAAACTGCTAATGCCATTGGTTGAATAAATAGGCTAATTGTTTCAATAATAATAAGTATTGGAATTAGTGAAATTGGAGTTCCCATTTTCTTTTTTGAACTTTGGGAGGTTCAAGTGTTAAGTATTAAATTCTTTTAAAAATTAACTAAGGACCTTACGAATCATTAATGATCAGATTTATATTGCATTTCAACCCTTATAGGAATACCATTAAGCTCCAAACAACCCACTGAATTAAACCTACCCATTGAAGCAAAAAGAGCTGTTTGGAAAAAAAAATTTGTGGAATGAGAATAATGTCCCTTGGCATCACTGGAACGCACTACGGGCCACAAATATGTCCTTCCTTGTCCGTTCTTTGTGTAGGTACACGAAGGTCCGGAAAGCTAACAGATTTGCATCCTAACAATAAAAGGTTGAGGTTGGGCAAATCTAATTCGCCACTCATTCCGCGGGAAAGAAAATTTTGAGTCCATTGAGGGGGGACCCTAACCATGGGGACATGGATGATGTTCCATATCCACATCTCCATCCATTTGTAGCCCTTTAGGGCATATAAAATTTAAAATTAAAAATAAAAAAAAAATATAAAAAAAAAGATCCAAATCTTAGGTGGACCTATGAAACAATTCAACATAAAAAATTCAAGATCTACAGAATACTCATTAGAAATCCGCAAAATTTTTGTTTTTATTTTATTTGGAATTTTAACGACTTTAGCATTGGAAACCCTGAACTTGGTCTCTTCGGTTTGTGTATACCAAATAGAACTAATGACCCATCAAAATAACAATAAATGTGATAAAAACTCACTAGAGTTAATAGACATCTAACATTTGTTTCAAGATTAAGCGTGGTCCACTTAATTTTGATTGGATTTTTTTTAACATCCCATAGACCATAGGCCCATATATATTTTTAAATTAAAAGACCAATCCGAGCACAAGAAACATATCTTATTACGCCATTAGACTCAGCAAACCATGGATTAGTTTTAATATTTTTTTTTTAGAATAGCTGTATGATTGTGAACCAAGGGTACATTTGGGTGCACAATCAAATTGAATTAAAATGATAATCAAAAAAGATAAATAATTTCATTTTGTTCTTTATGAGAGAACAAATCAATTTGCATTCATATATCTTATATCAAATAATAACACAAACCTCCGAATTTAACATGGAAAAACCTTCGAAAAAAACCCAACAGCAGAAAATTACTAGAGATAGGAAATTATTGATCCAAAAAAGCCTTAAATTTCATTCTTAAAGCCCAAGTTATGCCCTTGAAACCTTTAAGAACGAATTTAGAGAAGATAGTTGAGTCTTTTCCCTCGTGTGTTAGGAGGTGCTTAGTTTGGCAAATTGCAATCCAAAACCTTGAGATCCCCAATTCTCCTTCCTTTCCTGTGCCTTTGGAATTGTCTAGATTCTATTAAGACTAATTTCTTGAATTTTTCCGATGGCATCGAGCTGCCTATCGATGGCACTGACAGGCTTGTTGTTTTCAAATTTAAGACATCAACAACAATCTTTATATAATCATCATCTAAACAACTTTTCACGCTAGTGTGACTGTGCTGCTTAACTTGTTGATTATCAAGACTATATCATATATAATATACATAAATTCGTAGGTCCATGGCAAGGTATTTTCTTTTCATATCAGTGCTTAATTTATTTCCCATACATCACTACGTGATCACACTTTCAAAGGTCCAATTACATCACATGTTGCACCCTTGTGCATTTGCACAATCCATAGTCATTGTTGGCAGATGAATTCAATTCCTCTTCATAATCTTGAGGCATGGACAATATTGTAATTATAAAAAATAAAAAAAAATAAAAATAAAAAAAAAAATCATCAACGAAAAATAGCACTTGAGGGAGAGTATTGATGTTTCTTGTAGATTCAAAAACGTGCATGATCCACCGAGGTGCTAGCTGAGAGACTCTGAGCATTGGTGGTTCAATTCCTTTCTATTTTAGACTATAATGAATTCATTTTTCTAAAAAAAAATGGAGGCATACATTTAAAAACACAAAATATAGGGGTAGAGTAAGAGCGATACTGCATAATTGTAGCATTACAATCGTTATCATGTAAGGGCACTGAATAATATTATAAGGGAAGCAAACAATACCAGGTTTCCTATACTCCTAGATTTATCATATCTACCTATGACTAGAGTAACAAACCTTTAGCATCACTTAAGAACAGGGTCTCAATCCCAGCTTACCCGCTGAAAGATAACCGTTGGATCCGCCGAGTTTCACTGTCATGCTTCTAGCTTAATTGAAATTAGTTTCATGGATGGTGCCAGAATTTTATATAATACTGTTAGGATATTAGAATTCTAGAGTTGAATGGCAGAACAAGAGCCATATAACCGACCCTTCTGAGTTGGATAAGGCTTAGATGATGATGATGATGATAATGACGGCTGTTGTGATATTAGAATTCAAGGTATCTTTTACATTTTGTGATTGAAACAACAATTTTAATTCAAGAACCGAAGAATGCATCAAACGAGAGGGAAACATCCCCAATATGGAGAGGCTGGATCTCAGATCGTTCCCTGTAGCTACTATCTTGGAAATTGCATTTGCCTCTCTTCCTACATAATTGGATATATTTCCATGGACAAAAAGACTACTTGTTCACAATTGATCTTATAATGTGAAAGGAAAAGTTATTGACTTGTGATATAAATATATATACCTTCTAGCTTCCTCATCCCGTATTTTTGCATCGAACTCTTTGCTCGGAGGATATTTGGGAAAGCTCGAAGGATCACAAGCAAGTGGTTTTGTTGTAATTAAAGAACTGAAAAAAGAAAAAAAAACGAAATGATTAGACAATTCTGCCCCATAGATGGAATACAAAAGTAGTTCTGTGGGTCATAGAACACAAGAAGGGTAATAAAAATCACAGTGATAAGAGAATATCTTCATAAGAAAATTTACCCCACAAAATAAAAATAATTGAAAAGTCTTAGGCAATGATAACTCCAAAAACATAATGTGATTCCTAAAGATTGCTTGCTAAATCTGGGAACAGAGTTACAGAAGTACCCTGAAAGGAATCACATGAAATGCATTACTAACAGCTATAAGAAATGTAGTTTTGACGGCGTACTAGGCAAAAAAAAAAAAAAAAATGCATTGGATTGCACAGGGAAACTTCACAGATAAAAAACAAGCAGGTCAAATATTTCATTAAGGATGTTACAAGTGTTTGAAGAAACAACTAACACTCGCCATGCTCACATTCCATGGAAGACGCATCACGTGTGAATGGAAGGGAATAAGAAAAAAAAAACACTTTTTTGTTGTTTGCGTGCATGAGCTGATCGAGAAAAGTTGGTTCGGGGTGAACCGAACCCCATGAGTTAGTTGACAGAAGAGAGAGAGCACGCCGAGAGTCCAGTGTTGTATCTGAGTTGGAAGCAACCATAGATGCTTCCTGACCTGCAACCAGTAGCAAGTTTATTACAGTAAAGCAAGGGAATAAAGGGATTTTAATATGGCTGCTTGCATACGATAACAACCATCCTTGTTGAGGCATTTTATCAAACAGCTTTAACCACATAAACAAGACCCTAAATGGAGAAATGAGAGCAAAAACGCAGGAAATGCAGCAAATGAGGCGATAAATTTCAAAATCAAGACAGAAAGATCCCATTTCTTCACTGATAATCGAGATCTTCGGTCGAGAACCGGGGAAGATTCGCAAAACATAAGGAAATCGATAGTTTCGACCGGAATCGGAGAAAAGAAAAGGAGAAATCGCTCACCTTTCCGAGTTCAGTGAGATAGCGAGAGAGAGAGAGAGAGAAAATGCTAGGGCTTTGAAATTTCTCCGCTGTGATTCAAAGACCGAAATAGCATGATTGAGAGAGAGAGAGAGAGTGAGAGAGAGAGAGAGAGGGCTTTGTGCGCAAAGAGGGACAGAGGGTTTTGGGCGGAAAAAGAGAGTGAGAGACAGAGAGAGAGAGAGAGAGACAGGGCCAGAGTGTTTTGGGGGCGAAGAGCGCGCGCCCCTTAGTTTTGGGCGTGGATTGGGTACCCACCAGATGGACCTATAGACGCGGCCCGGTAATGCGCTCCGTGGGGCCACCATGATGTATACAGTATATCCCTTCCGTCCATTAATTTTTATAAAAACATTTGTGGCATTATCAAAAAATTAGGTAGAACGAAGGCCCAAGTGGACAACACCATAGGAATCATGTATGATTTAATCTCTAATGTTTCCTACCGTGTGGTTCACTTGAGCCTTCGATGTACCTCATTTTTTGAATTATACCCAAAATTATATGTCAAAATATATGTACGAATTTATAGAACACATATATTATGATGGCCTCAACAAGTCCCTTACAAGACCGTGAATTTCTAGCTGTGTAGCAACTCCTTAGCTACGGATTAAACCCATAGTAATATAGCCACTCGGAGTGAAAAATCAACATAGCGTAGCCTTTGATTATTTTTTTGGCGGCGCCGAACTTAAAAGTTGGGAAGGGATGATTCGCTGAAACGGAGTTTATTTGCCGTAAGTAGATAGATCTTTTGAACTAATTTTTTAATAAATTTGTTCTTGAACTTTTCAAGTAAGTCCTGTTTTACCCACTCTTCTTCTCTTAACGAAGGTGGGCCTATGTAATGAACAAATCACATCAAAAGTAGGCCCCATATGATAGATGGCTTGCATCACAATGTGGCTTAACATGACGGAACATGCACACCAAGTGGGTCCCATTTGATGGCCAGTCTACAATCCACATCAAAGGTAGGAGCCACATGATAGGTGATGGTCATTGAAGGTGGCCCCACATGATGGTCAGCTGACATCAAAGGTGGGCCCACGTGATGGATAGCCCATATTGAAGGTGGGCACCATACAATGTATGGTCCATATTAAGGTGGGCTCACATAATGTACGGAGTGGGCTTCATATGATGGATGGCCCACATCAAAGTATGGCCCTCATAGTAGACAGTCAACTTAAAGTGGGCCCCACCTAATGGACAGTCCACATCCAAGGTCTTAAATAATGGATCACCCATATAGAAAGTGGGCCACGTGATAGAGATCCACATAAAAGGTGTGCCCCGCATGCTGAATAATTGATATAAAAAGTAAGCCCCATATGATGGACAATCCACTTCGAAGGTAGGGCCCACACTATGGGCATATCAAATGTGGACTCCATGTGATGGGTGATGGGTAATGGACATTGAGAAGCACCACATAAAGGACAATTAGCATTAATGGTGAGCCCCACATAATGGATGACCTACATCAAGGTGAGCCCATATTGATCAGTGGTCCACATCCAAGACAGGCCTTGTGTGAGGGCTAACTTTAAAAATTTGGCTCACACAATAGATGATCCACATCAAAGGTGTGCTACCTATGATGATTGATCCACATATAATCTATGACCTACAACGGATTACTCAAATGTTTTAAAATATGAATGTTGTAGTTGTCAATTCTTTTATCATTTGGCGCATGATTCCTTTATGATGAGATCCATCAAAATAATCATTTGAATTGCTTTTATAATAGAGTTGTTGTAATTTTTAAAAATTAGGTTTCTTATTTGAAGATTTTATATGATATCGTTAATTAAAATAAGAGGTTTTTTTTTTTTAATTTTTTTATTTATAGATTTGAAAAAGTAAATTTACCAAATGAGCTCATCTAAAACGGAAGATTAAATTTACCAAAAAAAAAAAAAACAAAACAAATATATATATATAAGTAAATATGCCAAATGAACCCTAAGTCCCAATGGCCAAATGCAAGCCATAAGATTAAATCCGGAGTAAGAGATAAATCAAATTCAAAGGTTGCTCAAACGGTTAAGTAAAAAAACATTCATTTGCTTCTCGTCATTTGGGTTTTAGCACGGTCCACGGGAGCCCCCAGGCTCAGTGGTCCAAAGCTCGGAGCCATCCATGCATGTTGTAGACTCCATTCCACAAAGGCACCCTAGTAAAATTAAACTGTCAATAGTTGAACTTTAAAGTATGGACAGCATTTTCAATGACTAGTACTATTCAATCCTAAAAATCAAATATTAGGATCATAAATGAGGCATGATTATAGGAGTATAGGTTATTTATTATAGCAGTGAGCATTTGGACAGTTTAAATCATCAGATCGACCATCTCTGCATGCAGATCCTAATAGGTGGTACCATAGTCTACGTCCCAAGTGGGTCTACAACCAAAAGCTTTGTAAGGCCCGCTGTGATGTCTATTTGACATCTATTCCGTCCATCAGTTTTAACAGATCATGTAATGGCAAACTCCAAAAGAGAAGCTAAATCCAATATCAGGTGGGCTGTACGATGTGAAACAAATGGAGATGAAAACACTCACCATTGGAACCTTCTGGTGGCCCTCCGTGATGTTTATATGTCATGGCGGGCATTCAATCCCCACCGTTTCTTCTGGTGCGGCCTATAATTTATCTTTACATGGGCTCCTGTAACAATGGTTGCGGGAATTTTGCACCTAACAGAACGTGGGAAGAGTTTTGATAGGACACCATGCCCACCCTTGCATGGGCGTGTTTTATTTTAATTTTTATTTAACATGGACTGCATCTTAGGAGATGATCTAACCCGATTACATTCTATATTATTTGGGGCCATCTTAGGAAATTTTTCTTCAACAGGAAGAATATGAATATGAATTGGGAACATTATTTAAAAGAAATTTTTTTATTGGATCATATGAAAATCCAAGACTCAAATGATTAAGATATTCATGAATTATGAGGTCATGGCTCTTACAAGGAAGTAATGAGAACATCGGTTCTGATGACATCTAAGATACAATAAGAGGTGAAAGTACATCCCATATGTGCGCACTGTATCCTACCAATACCCATTTGGGAAATATGATTTATATTTATATATTTTTTTTAAAAAGTAAGCTTTAAATATTAAAAGTTGATCAGTATTAGCAACTGATTTAGACGGTCGATCTCAAACTTTGGATTTAATCCTATAGTTACCATCTGGCTACTTAAGGCTCTATGCATACGATAGGTACGGAAAGGAGATCTCTAGTGTGAATATGGGCTTCAAAGTCCCTCTTTGAAAAACCAGGCATCTAGAAAAGAGAGGCAAAGGGATGACCAGGAGCAAGTCATGCACGTCAGTTCCTTCTATTAGAAAGTTCTGCAGATGATAGCCATGGAAAGATTTTTATCAGTCAAAACGTGGACCCCACCTTTCTTCATTAATGTTAACTATAATACATTCCCTGGTGCATTGCTATTGGATATGCCTGGGCTTCAGTCTTTCGACTTGGGTTCATCTTTCAATGATCCGATCAATGGGCCTCACCTTGGATAATAAGGCCAAAGCTTCACATTCAATGGAATAGGGAGGCCTCATTTGGCACGATGGATTCGAAATGGATGGATTAGACATCTCATGCATTTGTAATACCCTGGATTTGGAATCCTCCAATTATATTTGGCATCCTAAATTTAGAATCCCTTGTGATCCAAAAGTAGTAATGCACTGAAATTATGTACAATATTTATATCAGTTTGAATTTAATTACTAAATCAACTTTATGCTTAATTAGTACACATGTAATTTTCAACACAATGATTATAATAAGCTTGTTGAAATATATACTTTGGCAAAAAAAAAAAGAGGGTGAAACTGTAGGTTTCAAACGGGTCACAAGCATGGGATCACAACTAAGCGACTATCCAATGATTTTTAACCATTGATTTACATGGACAATGTTTGAATTGCTTACATCATTCTATTGAAGGAATTTCAGTGATGCATTTAATAATTTGATTGTTTTGAGATATTATTAGTGGGCCACGTGCCCAATAGATCATTACCTTGTAATGCATATTACACATGTAATTCCCTTGCCTTTTCAATTGAGTTAAAAATAAAAATAAAAATGAGAGGATTGAAAATCCAAGAAAAAGGGAGTGACTATAAAATTCACCGAAAGTGAGGATTTGAAATCTCTTGATATGGAATACCCTGTAATCCACCTTGTTAAACAGCCAATGGATTTGGAATAACCTCCAATCCCCTCAAATCCTTGGTACCAAATTACCTTAAAAAGATACAATTTTAGGGCAATGTTGGAGTGGAGCGTACGGTAGTAGTAAAAATATGCCTAGGGAAATATTTCGTGACCATAGTGATAGTTGTGTAGTATCCAAACTATGAATCCACCGAGGATGATCATGAAGACGGGATGCACCAAAAATCATGTTGATGAAAAAAAAGCCCACATAGTCCACACCAAAAAAAATAAATAAATATGAAAGCATATCCAAACCTCCAAATTCAAGAGCGTGGTCCTCCAATATTTTGATTGGATTTATTTTTGCAGTATCTCTTAGATCACGAGGGTCATTGTTATAAATGGTTTAGAACATAGAAAAGGGGCAGTGATTGGTTACTACCCCCACTAGGACATACCTAGAGATGGGCGATGTTGTTAAGCGCTCTATGGGACCCACCGTAATGTATTTGTTTAATCTATAATTCTCATCTATTTTGACAATTCATTTTAGGGCATGAGCCAAAAAAAGAGGCAGATCGAAGTCGCAAGTAGACCACACCACAATAAGCAATGGGGATTAAAAGCCTACTATTGAAAACTTCTTAGAGGCTATGGAAGTTTTGGATAAAATGATATTTATGTTTTCCCTTCATCCGGGTCTATGTGCCTTCCTGAACAACATCACAATAGGCCTTGAGGAGTTTTCAACTGCCGGAGGTCCACCTTGATGTTTATATGACATCCAACCTTTTATAAGGTGAAAACACAAGAATTTTAAAAAAATAATAATAATAAATAAAATAAAAAATTAACTGTATTAGCTGATACCAAACTCAAACTCATGTGGCCATGCCAACGTTTCAATATTAATGGTCAATCAATCCAACCTTTTCCTCTCATGTGTTCTATTTGAATTTTGCTTCCGTCTTATTTTTTGTTTCATGTTTTAAAATGATCTGAAAAATCCGATAAATGGAGGTGAATTTATTACTAACATCACGGTGGACTCTCACGTAGCTTCTCAGAACAGGAACTTTCTACAAGAGCAATCCACTTTCAAGCAAGAGTTGCATTATGTTTCTAGAGAAGTATTTCTGCAAAAGCAATCCCCTTCCGAGCAAGAGGTGCATTATGTATCTAGAGAACTATTTTCCATGAAAACTGATGACTGGATGGAAAGTTACGGCGAGCAGTTCTTCCCACCGGTCAACCCATCTTGACCATGCTCCAGCTGGACCCGGATTTCCTGTACTTAAGTTTTGGATATACTTCATTTTTTTATCTCACATCTCAAAATGAGCTCTCAAAACGTATGGACGAATTGAATTTCTCAAAAATATCTCATTGGACCCCACCCAACAGCCTTGGGCAGGAACTCTTTGCGAAAGTCTTTACCAGGAAATCCGGGTCCGCTCCAGCTGCTCTCTCACAAGGCTTTTCTAATTCCAAGAAGTCTACGCATGACGGTCACGGCTGGGTCCAATTTCTTAAAGAAGAGCACAACCATGTCAAACATGCTGCACGACTTGGACAGTAGCCATTAAATGTAGGGCAAGATACTCTCCAACACAATAATCTCAAAAACATAAAAGAGTAAAAACAATAATTTCAAGAAAATATAAACCGTCCGCTTTACTTACAGGGCGTCCCTGATGTTGGCTCTCGATCACCAACGTTGTTTGGTTTACACGCATACAAAAGTACCGGATGGTCAAGAAGAACTGACAACTGTCTTCATCAATACTCATTTGGTGGTTCCATGGCTTAGAACCACTCATCTCAGCGGCTTAAGCATGCAATAATAATAGGCGACACGTGATCCGAGTTATCAATGTTAAAAGGAGAAGCGGTTTGGCTAGGGACTAGCTGATGTCAAAGCTCTGTGGGCCCACCACGTTGTTTGTGGTTTATCCATGCCTTACATTCCTTTTGTCACCTCATTTTAGGAGATGAACAAAAAAAAAAAAAAAATAGTATATCTGAATTTTAAGTGGACCACACCGCAGGAAACATTGATTACTCATCATTGAAAACTTTTTGGGGCCACGGAAGTTTTGTTTTAAGCTGATATTTGTGCTTTTCCTTTATCCAAATATGTGTACCCTAGTCAACAGGTTGGATGGCAAAAAAACATTAGAATAGACATTAGGAAGTTCTTAATGTTAGACCTCCAGTCAACATTATTTTTCTGTACTATTGTCTACCTAAGATTCAGATTTGCATGCCCGGAAAAATGACCAATGATATAAACTATGTAGGTTTCTAGCTATGGGTAAAAAACAGAAGATATGTTACTACGGTTTAAATCCGTAGCAAAAGAGTTTCTCTACCACTAGAAATTAATGGTCATGTAAGGGACTTTTTGAGGCCCTTGTGTTCTATCTAATCCGTCCATTTGTTTTGAAATATAATTTTAGGATATCATCCTTCAAAAGAGCTGAAAAATGGATCCATGTGGATAAAACACATAAATGCATGTCATCACTGATTGGAGCTCACAAAATACATTGATTTTCCCTTCCCCAATATATTGCATACTTCACAACACACCTTTTATAGGTTCCACTATGATTTTTGTGTTAGATCCATGGTCCATCAATTTTTTCCAACTCATTCTAAGGCCTGAGCCTAAAATTGAGCACAACAAAAGCGCAATTGGACCACACAACAAAAAGTAGTAGGAATTGAATAACTATCGTTGAAACCTTCCTAGGGTCCACCTTGAGGCTTATTTGACATCTAACCTCTTCTTAAGGTAACGCAACTCTAGATGAAGGAAAAACATAGATAGCGGCTTGATAAGCCTTTTGTAGTCCCAAGAAATTTTCAATTGTAGGTGTTCAATTTCCATTATTTCCTATAGCGTGACCCACTTGAGACTTGGCTCTGCCTCGTTTTGCTTCATGCCTTAAAATAATATGGAAAAAATAGATGTACAATGTGGATCTGAAACATATATCATGATGGGGACAAATAAATGGACAGTGTGGATCTGACATATATATCATGATGATGGGCCACAAAAGTTCTACATGTCAACACTTTCAGTTTTCTTCTCTTCCTAGAATGTGTTGCACAATGGAAAGCAATCGTGTGTGAAATTTATGTGGACCCTAACGTGATGTATTTCTTAGATCCACACTATCTATCCAATTTTCAGATTATTCTAGGATATGAACTAAAAAACAAGGCAGATCCAAAGCTCAAGTGGACCACACCACAAGAAACAGTAGGAATTGGATTAATACCTTTGAAAACTTCTTGGGACCACATAAAGATCTAATCAAGCTGATGTTTGTATTTTCCCTTCATCTGCCTATGTGTGTGACCCGATGAACATGTTAGATGGCAAGTAAACCTTAGGGTTAGCCCTAAGAAGGTTTCAATAGTAGTTCATTCAATCCCAACCGTTTTCTTTTTATCTTGTGGTCCACTTGAGCTTTGGATTGCCTCATTTTTGAGCTCATGCTCTAGAATGATCTGGAAAAATTGATGTACAGTGTGGATCTGGGTCCTAGAGAAGTTCCATACGTTAAAAGCTTATGTAGTATATAATATATTCAGGAGACAAAAAATCACCGTGTCATTGGAAATGACGTGGATGAAACAGGAATTGCATGTATCTTCAACACAAACGATCTGCACTCAGATTACTTGATGTAGAACACAACACCACTGATGCCGGTGTTGTAGACCAAAACTTTGTGAGCCCACCATATATAATGTATGTGTTTTATCCACATATTCCACTTACTTTGCCGGATCATTTTAGGACAAAGCCAAAACATGAAACAGATTCAAAGCTCAAGTGGACCACACCACGGAAAGCAGTGGAGATAATGATGCCCACCATTGAAAACTTCTTAGGACCTACCATGATGTTTATTTCCCATCCAACCTATTCATAAGGTCACATTGGCAAACAAATATCAGCTTGATATGAAACTTCTTCGGAATTTTCAAAAGTGTTCAATACCCATTGCTTCATGTGGTGTGATCACTTAAGCTTTGGACCTGCCTCATTTTTGGGATCATGCCCTAAAATAACCTAAGCAAAGTAAATAAACGGCGTGAATAAAACTCATCTATCACGGTGGGTCTAACAGAGTTTTGCCATGTACATAGTATACCTTGAAAGGTGCTGTTCTCTACACTATGCAATTAATCCGAGTCCAGCTACCCTATACAAATGTCCATATGACAACGTGGGTACTTATCAAAAGTACCATTTTCAGAGATTTGATCACCTACAGGCAACTACACTACAGCCTGTATTATCATGTTAATTTTCAGGATGGGAGGTGAAGGTGAGTGGGGTGTCTTGCAGTTCATCTTCAGATGTTTCATATAGAATCTATAAGCATGGCATTCCCTTCTTCCTTGATGTCAGAGATCAAGGCCAAAGGTTAAGATCTTAACCAAGGAAAGTGTATGGAACTTAGATTTAACCCATTCGAGTTAAATTCGTGTATTGAAGCGTTCATGTTGCAACCATCTAATTTAAGGTGAGGATCACCCTTCAAGCTTTTATACATGTTGATAGTTAGCCTTGTTTATTCATCTTCAATTATTTATCTTATAGATTGCTTAATATGATAAATTGCTCTTATTAATTTTGGTTCTTTATAGGTGATTGATGGATTTGATTTAAATTCAAATATTTGGATATGTGATAAAATTTAAATACATCTATTTGGTTTTAAATGAACATTTTAGATATGCATGTGCTATTGATATTATACGTAATTTAACTTATCATTTATGATTACTTAATGGAATGTTTGGAGGTCCTCGAACTAGTGGTCACTTTGTCTAATAGATTAAATGGAATGTTTTTTGGAGACTTACTATCTTGTAGATCATTTAGGCCTATATGGCTTTTGAAAAATAATCTCTTCTCATCACATCATTGATTGGAACATTCGGCCTTTATAGCTTTTGTGGAATAATTACCTTATATGGCTTTGATGAATTATTTTTATATAACCTTGCGCTAGTAAGTTCCACTTTTAGAATTATAATTGGTCACTAGTTGAGGATGTTACCTTTAAGCATCATATTTGTTAGAGTCTCATGAGTCGGGGATAGTGGTATGGAAAAATATGTCCAAGTTGTCAGCCTATACTGGTGATGAGCCCCCTATAGTAACCTTTGAGCTTTTAAAAAGTGATTGTTTGAAATTGAAATAATAATAATTGGGCTAAGTAGACATTTTCATGGCATACAGACTTTACCGAGTAATCGATGTAAGACGCGGAGTTCCTTGGGTCACTATGGACTGTACCATAGAGTATTTTACTAGGTAATCCTAAGTCAATATCCCGTGCATTCTTACCACTACGGGTTATCCTTGTCGCATGGACTTTTTCGGATGCTTAGACCTCCTTAGAGCGTACCTATGAGTACTTTTCTGCATGGGAGACTAGTTCACTTGGGTGTCCTCGTGCATGGTCTTTTTTGGGTGGCTACTTCTCCTTAGGGCGTACCTTTGAGTACTTTTTCGAGTGGCTAGTTCTTCTTAAAGCGTACCTTTGAGTACTTTTCTAGGTGGCTAGTTTTCCTTGGGCGACCTTTTTGTCAGCTGGATGTGCATCCCCAGGTTTGTGAGCATGTGCATACATCCTATGCATTTAAACAAGATTACTATTGTGAAATCTATTTTATGTTGCACAACTGATAGACTTTGTCTCATTATTATAATGGTCATTATGAAATATTCATTATATATTATTCCTGAAAACTGTGCTTAATTATCTTGATGTTTGATAAATCTTGGGGGTTATACCTCACTAGGATATCCATTGACGCTATCAAACCATATTCAGTGCACAGGAAACGTGGATGATGTACGAGTTAACTCTGGTGCGTCTTATGGGGAGATCGATGGTAATGTAGAGCAGGTCACGGACAGTTACATGGCCAAGATGGATCAGAAAAGGCCCGATCGATGACAGAAGTGATCCAGACCATTGGACCTTAAATCGGGTGTATCTCATAATCCAGAATGAGTTATTTGACGTAAAATATATGATTTTGGGGTAGAATGAGCTACTTTAGCCAACCAACCCCGCTACGCTAGGTTACGCAGCCCGGATTTGCAAAATACCCCTAGATCAACAGACGTTTCCCTGTTTTAATTTCATTTTTACTATAAATAGTAAGTTTTAGTTTGATTATAACTCCTCATCCGTCAGGCTTTAAGAGTTGCATCTAATGTGAAAAGAGCTTAGAATAATTAGGAGAATGGTTTGGTGAAGCCAAATAGGACACTTACTATTTTTGGCCGAAAACCTTGCGCACTAGTAGACATCACGACCGTTTATAAATAGTAAGTTTACTATTTATAGTAAGTCACGGATTCTAGGAGTTTTAGTTGTAGTTTAATTCTAATTTCTTTTCCATTGCTCGGTACCCCTATTTAAAGGGTTGTGAACTCATTTTTATTCATTCATTAATATATTTCTATTTCGAATTTATTAGAATTTATTTCTATTTTCTGCTTTCTTTTCTCATGGATTCGAGAAGTCTTTGTGAGGAGTCCAGAGAAGTTCCGTGGATTCGGAATAGTTATCCTCTTGAGGAAGACGGTGCTCGACCTCACGTCCTTCCCTGCGTCAGATGGCTATGCGGCTCTAATTTTTAGTCTACTTTTATTATTTGGTTGTTCAATATTTAGTTGTGAGACATTTGTTTGTATAAGTTTTCAAGTAACCACTCGAATATTTAGTTTTGTATATTTGGACTTCCTCTTATACTTAATTTGTTTCTATTCCACTATAATGCTCACTCTAAAAATACACACACACACACACACACACATGAAATTTGGTCTATCTTTAAAAGATAACACTTAGGTTTTTGGAAAACGAGTAGTGTACTCGGGTTTCAAGAACTGGGGTGTTACATAGAAGCAAGTTTCAAGCCCTCGCCAAGTCAACTCGTTGATCCACCAAGATTCATCATCCTTCTACTAATCTTGCCCATTCTTGAAAAGATGTAGACCCCTAAACCTCCTTTGACGTGTGAATTAGAGTCATTACATAGAGCTTAGTTTGATCTTTCCCCCAAGTCTGGGCTAAGATTAATAATTTAGCTTCATCTCTTAGATTAACCCAACAATGGGTGCATATACTCACTCTAATAAATTGTAAATCCGATTTGTAGGATATGATTCACTACTTATGTAAATCTGTCTTTCTTACACATCTTGGATCAAAGTCAAATTAACAGTGAGGAGATTAGGAGACTTGAGAGATCATAAACCTTGAGAACGTGACCTTAAAAGGTCCTTTTAGGCTGAATTGAAAATCAGAGGATTTCAGCTTTAATATTGTGCTATATAGTTAAATCAGAAATTTGAGGACTTAACTTCATCTTATGCTCAATAGTAAAATTTGAGAATTTTAGCCTCATTTTTTATTTATTTATTTATTTTATAGTTTAAGCTTTATAGTTAGTGAATTTTGATATGACATGTTTTTAGCTTATACTATCATTGGTCATTCCAAATTCGATTGATATATCTTTTAAATGATCGATCATAATAAATATTGATGTTGAATTCTGGATGTCCTTTCTAGATTGTTGTAGACCTGAAAACAAAGAGCGAAGGAGACCTTGGCTACATATAGCAGATGACCCTCTGATGCCAAAGTTAGGTTGGGAACTTGGGTCTAGTAGAACATAAGAGCTTCGGTTTATATGCATATTTTATGCATACCTTTACCCATGGCAGGGGGTGTATATATAAGTCTCTTGGTGCTTTGGTTGGGTATGGGTGAGGCATAATCGGAGGGTTGATCCCGGGGATAGGCTAATTGGTCGGTTGGATTGGGCCAATTATTTCCCTTGGTCTCCTTTATCAAATATTTAATATATATTTTTATATATTAAATTTATTTTTTTAATATTATTATATAACCTAATCCAATCCTATATTGGTCATATTGGTCAGTCATTTTACCCTAAAAAAAAAAATTTTTTGATTAAGCACTCTTTATTATGTTATACAGGGATTATTTAATTAATTTTTTAATTTATATATAAAAATAAAAAAAAAATGCAATCTTTGTTTGGAAAAACCTTTGATCCAGATATGACTTTTTAAAAAAAAAATCCCTTCTTCACTTTTATTTATTATAATTATTATAATTAATAATTATTATTTATAAACCTTGCAATTCTTTGGGCATCATAGGGATGGCACTCACTTGATACCCGTAAAAAAAAAAATTTTCTGATTAACTATTTTCTTTAGAAGGTATGAAAACCTACAAGGAATTTTATTATTAAATTTTAATATTATATTTATTTTTTATTAATTTAAATAAATAATTATTTTTAAAATGTAATCCTATATGGGCATTATATGGGATGAGTCAGCTACAGCGTTGATGACCCTTTAAAAAAATAAAATCTTATCTGATTAAGCAATCTTTCTTATCAGTAATGGTATGAAATGCCTACACAGGAATTCATGGTGGATGGCTCTTATCACCATTGTGTCAAGGTCGGCCTTTTGTGACCCCCAATCTCCTGACATCAAAGGAAGTGTGGCCTACTTTTCAATCTCTTGATTATCTCAGTTGGATTCAAACGGTAAATTTTGGCTTCCGCGCGAGTAGACATTGTCTGGTCATTTTTCTTCTCGAGAAAGTTGGATAACGCTCAACTAATGCTCGAATCAATGCTTGCATTGAAATTTTGGAAATGGATGGTTATCAGCTCTATATGTGTTTGGTGTGATTTGAATTTTGAAAAATACAAATGAATGTAGGTTTTTTTTTTTTTTTTTTCAAAATTGTTTATTCGGATACTTTGGGCTCTCATTTGCTAGTACAAGGATTGCATCGATGATATCAACGTGACGGTTGAAAGGGTTTGTAGGTTGAACATCTCTGAGTTTGCGATAATAATAAAGGCACATGGAATGACATTTGGTGAGGTTTCCTCAACGCAGAAGACTCTATATAACAGTTGTGAATAACAGTTTCTAATCACAACGTTGCACACTGGTGAAAGATTTTAGCCATCTATCAGTTGTGCCCCCCAGTTATCTATATCATCTGGTAAAAAAACCCTACCCCTCCCTAATGCTTCCAGGCCTGCTTGATCTAGGAGCAACTTCCCACATACGGTGTGAGGGCGGTCCAAAATTGAATTAAAGAATTTTTTGATCTAAGCAATTTTTTCAAACCTAACTGTAATAGCTTCGCAGTATTGTCAAAAGTTAAAAATTTTTTACTTATCAGATATATTCTTTAATTTGCCTTTTAATTACTTTTTGTCTTCCCTTTTCCTTTTCAATACTACTGAATAAGACAACAATAGAGTTCATTAATCTCTTAAAATCCTGCTAATCCTATGAAGTAGGAACTGCACTTGAGTGAGTGTGGAGACTAATCCCACGAAGTAGAGAGACTGCACTTCAGTGAGTGTGGAGAAGGTGCCTAACCCCTTCTCCATCATTCAGGTCACTTGCTCAAAATCCCAAGTTACAAATCAAGAGTCATTATAAAGCAAGTCTTAAATCTGTCTGGTGGTCTGTCGATGATATCGACAGAGTTTCGATGACATCGAAGCCAGTCGTCGATGACATCGATGGTTGCTCGATGCCATCGAAAATTCACAGAAATTTTCACCCTTGGTCGCTGGACAGTTTTGGTCTGTCTTCGATGACATCAATGGACCTTCGATGGCATTGAAGATGTTACGTAGATTTTCTGCAGAAATGTAGATTTTTCATTTTTTGTTTCCTATTACGATTCTACTTCTTTGTAAACTTATATAAAGGGGTGTATGCGGGATTGAGAGGTATTCTAAGGCTTTTTAAATGAGTTCCAAGGGTTCCTAAAAGGATTTTAGGGTTTCCAAAGGGTGTAGCGAGGGTGAGATTCGAGGTTGTTAGAATCGGGTAAGTCTTTTATCTTTGTAAAATCCTCAACAAGTGGTATCAAAGCAATCGTTGGGGCACCGATCTGAATCTGAGGGATTAACAATAATGGCGAGCACCAGGTATGAGATTGAGAAGTACTCCGATAAAAATAATTTTGAGTTATGGAAGATGAAGATGATGAGTTCCTTAATCAAGCAAGGCGAAGATGGTGCTTTTGAGGAGCGAAAGTTTACTATAACTGATGATGAATGGAATACTCTTGATAAGAAGGTTTTATCATCGATCTGTTTATGTCTCATGGATGAGGTTCTCTACAACGTCGTGAGGGAAAAAACTGCGGCTAAGTTATGGGCAAAGTTAGAGGATGTTTATGCGAAAAAATCCTCTGAAAATCGCCTATATTTGAAGCGGCAGTGGTATAACTTCAAGATGGCAGAGGTTGGAGATCTGGAGGCTCACATCAACAATTTTAATAAATTAGTTTACAAATTCCTGGATATGGAGGAAGTGATGAAAGATGAAGAACAAACATGTATGTTGCTCAATTCTCTTCCGGTGTCGTATGAGTCATTCAAGGACACTATGTGCAGCACGAATAAAACCCTAAGTGTCGACACTGTTATCTCAGCCCTTCAAGGGAAGGCTATGAGAAAGCTAAACAGCGATATGGGGACATCTTCTGATGTACTGTTTACAATGAGTAGGAATTCTGAACAAGGTAGGGGTTCTTCAGGTTATAGATCCAAATCTAAGGGCAAGGGCAAAAGAAAGGTAAAGTACTGGAATTGTGGGAAGGAAGGACATGTGAAGAAGGATTGTAAAAATCCTAAATCGAAGAGAAAAGATTTTGAGGCTTCGTACAGGAAGGCCAATGTTGCCATGTCAGATGGATCGAGTGGATGTGATGGTGATGTTTTGTCTGTGTTTACGATCAAGCGGTCATACGATGATCGTAAGGACGAGTGGATGCTAGACATAGGGGCATCTTTTCACATGACTCCTCATCGGAGTTGGTTTGTCAGCTACAAGGAGTGCGATGGTGGACATGTGTTTATGGGCAATGGCTTTGCCTGTAATGTTGTGGTTGCTGGTACGGTGCGCATCAGGATGTTTGATGGGGTGGAGCACACCCTGACTGATGTCAAGCACGTTCCTGATTTGAAGCAGAATCTGATTTCTCTTGGTGTACTTGAGGTAAAAGGATGCAAGTACATAGGTATTGATAATGCTCTTAAGGTATCTAAGGGGGCACGGGTAATCATGAAAGCGCAACGACTCGGTAACTTGTACAGGTTGATCGGGAGCACTTCAAAAGGTGGAACTGCAGTGGATGTAGCGGATTCCACCTCTGCATGTGTGTGGTATGTTGGGCATGGTCACATGAGAAGGCAGGGCAGGAAGGCTGAGACGTGCGGATAGGGATACAGAGCAGGTGGAGCAGCCACCTGTGAGAAGAATCACACAGCATGATCGTAGGATATCGGCATGGTACAAGGACGACTCTAATATCGCAGGAGATTCATCTTATATTCTAATAGCTCTAGGTGAGCTTGGTGCTGAGAAGTGGAAGGTGACTATGGGCGATGTGATTGATTCGTTGTACCAGACCGACATATGGGAGTGGGTGGAGCTTCCAGTGGGCCAGAGAGCGGTTGAATGTAGGTGGATCTTTAGGAGGATAAAACATAGATGTAGGGCGAGGTTGGTACGAAGGGTTATGCTCAGAGAGAAGGGATCAGCTTCTCAGAGATATTCGCATCGACGGTATAGCAGGTGTCTATTAGATCCGTGATTGGTGCTGGTTGGCCAATGTGATCTTCAGCTGGAAAGATAGATATGGAGTCTGCACTTCTGTAAGGGAAAGTGAAGAGCAGATCTACATTAAGCAACCAGAGCGGTTCGAAGTTAAAAAGGTTGAGAAAAGACTTTGCAGAAGGTTGCAATTCAACCTGTCGCCTAAGCAGTGATTTGATTCCTTCATGGTGAGTCAGGAATTGATGACATGTAGATCGCCAATCATGACTTGTCTGAAATCAATGTACTAAAGACTCGGTTAAGTGTGACATTCAGGATGAAGGATCAGGGGGCTGCAAAGATGATTCTCGGCATTGAGACTGAAAGAGGAGTAGGCTTTGGTAATCACATGAGGAATAACTTGTGTGTAGGTATTTATCAAGGATGTGATGGGCTAGGTAAAGCCGGAGAGCGTTCCCTACACGTCTCTTCTCAAGTTTTCCTCAGGACATGTCCGAAAACAGATGAGGAAAAGCAGGATATCTCATGAGCCTTATTTCGAATGCGGTTGGCGGTGTATGCTATGGTCTGGATTAGACTGGTTATTTCACAGGCTATCAATGTTGTGAGCAAGTACCCCGGCAGGCATATTGGGTAGCGGTGAGATGGTAAGAAGACTACGTCTTTCCTTTTGAGAAGACAGGAACAAAAATGGTTTAGCACGTGGATTTTGATCCGGCAGACATGATCACCTGGATTATTCTTGCAAAGAAGTTCAAGTTCTGTATAACTTCTCTTGGCTTGGCGATGGTGTAAAAGAAAGACGGAGTGTGCAGGAAAAGCTATGATATGATGTAGAAATAAAAGAAGATGACAAGAAGCTATACGGATGAAGATTGAAGACATGGTGGAGATTATTATGGACATATGTCTTAAATCTGTCTGGTGGTCTGTCGATGATATCGACAGGGTTTCGATGACATCGAAGCCAGTCGTCGATAGTCAGTCATCGATGACATCGATGATTGCTCGATGTCATTGATAGTTCACAAAATTTTTCACCCCTGGTCGCTGGACAGTTTTGGTCTGTCTTAAATGACATCGATGGACCTTCGATGGCATCGAAGATGTTACGTAGATTTTCTGTGGAAATAGAAATTTTCCGTTTTTTGTTTCCTATTTCGATTTTACTTCTTTCTAAACTTATATAAAGGAATGTATGCGGGATTGAGAGGTATTCTAAGGCTTTCTAAAGGAGTTCCAAGGATTCATAAAAGGATTTTAGGGTTTCTGAAGGGTGTAGCGAGGGTGAGATTTGAGGTTGTTCGAATCGGGTAAGTCCTCTGTTTTTGTAATTTCTATTTTTATAGTGGAGATCTGTCGCTTTGTGCCGTGATTTTTTCCCACAAGGGTTTTCCACGTTAAATCTGTGTTCTCTTGTGTGTGCTTGATGTCATTGGATTGCTATCCTAGATTTAGATCTGTGTGATTCCGTAATTCAAAATCCC